>NC_057721.1:5662664-5684956 GCF_004010195.1 Chiloscyllium plagiosum
GGTGCAGTGTCTCGGGGAGACAGGCAGTGTCCTGGGGAGAGGTGCCGTGTCCTGGGGAGAGGTGCAGTGTCTCGGGGAGACAGGCAGTGTCTCGGGGAGAGGTGCAGTGTCCTGGGGAGTGGTGCAGTGTCTCGGGGAGACAGGCAGTGTCCTGGGGAGAGGTGCCGTGTCCTGGGGAGTGGCGCAGTGTCTCGGGGAGACAGGCAGTGTCCTGGGGAGAGGTGCCGTGTCCTGGGGAGTGGCGCAGTGTCTCGGGGAGACAGGCAGTGTCCTGGGGAGAGGTGCCGTGTCCTGGGGAGTGGCGCAGTGTCTCGGGGAGACAGGCAGTGTCCTGGGGAGAGGTGCCGTGTCCTGGGGAGTGGCGCAGTGTCTCGGGGAGACAGGCAGTGTCCTGGGGAGAGGTGCCGTGTCCTGGGGAGTGGCGCAGTGTCTCGGGGAGACAGGCAGTGTCCTGGGGAGAGGTGCCGTGTCCTGGGGAGTGGCGCAGTGTCTCGGGGAGACAGGCAGTGTCCTGGGGAGAGGTGCCGTGTCCTGGGGAGTGGCGCAGTGTCTCGGGGAGACAGGCAGTGTCTCGGGGAGAGGTGCAGTGTGTTGGGGAGAGGGGCAGTGTCTCGGGGAGAGGTGCAGTGTCTCGGGGAGAGTTGCAGTGTCTCGGGGTAAGGTGCATTGTCTTCAGGACAGGTGCAGTGTCTCGGGGAGGAGGAGGCCATTCAGCCCATCATATCCCTACTGGCCCCTGAAAGAGCTACCTATCTAATTTTATTCTTTAGCGTTGCCCTCTGCCCTCTAAATTAAACACTTTCAAATACATATGTCTATCAAAGGTAAATATACGAACAGTCGCACCCACACTCCTTAAATCTACATCATTTTAAATTTCTGTTCTAATGAAATTAGCCTGCTTCACGGGTATTGCCATTAGGAAAATGAATTACTGCAATCTGAACTTTTCTGTAAATAGCATGGCCAGATCGCAAAGCTTGTTATATTGTATCTGGCCCGCTCAGTGTAACATTGCTTTAATCGGAGTGAGGGCATTAATATGGCCCAGTCTGTATAGATACTTCAATGGCTCCTTTTACATTCGAGGACATGGCTGAGTTCCCTTTTGTGCAACACACACCTCTTCACAGCTAACGTAAGAAATACCACCGTTTGCAGCTGGGCAAACATCACTGGGGCTGGTATCGCATTACCAAATTGGCCATTATTTACACGTGGAGAATGCTTAACATTGGTCTCTGAATGAACAGAACCCCTGACCCTCCTGTTTATATCTGTCAGCCAGGGTTCCCTGATTGGAACAGATCAACAGTCCCAATCAGGGAACTCATATTCTATGAGGTCCACCTGGCTGACTTTATTACAGTCACTACATCCCTCCCCAACACCCCCACCACCACTCCTCAACCCCACCCCCTTACCCCAGTTCCTTTTGGGCATAGCTCCTCCTGGGGCACCGGGTCAGGTTCCTCCATCACTGCCTCTGACATGGGAGTAGTGTAATGCACAGTAGCTCGCCTCTTGCACCCGGGATCGTCTCGGAAGAAATTCATTCTCCACTTCAGGCTGCAAAGTTGTTGAGGGGGCAAAATCCGCCATGTCCATCCCAGACTCTGAGGTATCTTCAACGCTTGACAGAGAAGGAGAGCCCACCCGTTCCGAGACAGTCAGGAAGGCTTTCGAGGAGCTGAGCACATTTTGCTCCCACACTGTCTGCGAATTTGTAGCTTTCGTATGGTCCACATGCTTGTTCAGGCCCATCACACCTACTCAAACGTTATATGCCACTTGACCTAACCACACATCGACCTTGCCTTTTACTCATGCAGGGCCATTCACCAAACTTCGTCTGATGAAGTAAACTGTCTCTCCCGCTTAGCAGAGTCTTGTGTCCGGCATTGGCATCCCCTCTGCCCCAGATCTGGGAATAACAGATTTAACCTTGTGCATTGTCTTCTCCCCATTAGCAGGGACTTATCCCTGAAGTTGCATGAGGGATGATCCTATAGGAACTGGGACAGTTTGGTATCTGGTGAAACCATGGATTGCTTCTCGAAGTCTGCCTTCAAAGCTTGGACTGCTCTTTCTGCCAGACCTTTAGATGATGGATGGTATGGGGCATGTCCTTATATGTTGAATACCATTCAACTTTAGGAAATACTCAAAATTCCTGACGGCAAACAATGACCATGTTGATCTATGATCAACATTTCTGGGAGTCCGTGTATTGCAAAAGATATGTGAAGTTTTCCTATCATCGTTCCCTTGTTTGACGAATGAACTCAATGCAGTCCAGTCACTTTAAGTGGACATTAACAATGACTAAGAACACTGAACCCATGAAAGGACCTGCATGGTCGACGTGTAACCAAGCCATTCCCACAATTGTGGGGCAGCTGCTGGTGGTAATGTTTGCCCCAGCAACACGGCACACCCCAGGCACCAGACATGACCAGGGTGGAGTTCAGCCGGTATTGCTCTGGCTGCAACCTTTGCTCGGGACAATCACTCGTGCTCCCCATAATATTACGTTGTCTTCTACTGTGATCTGGTCTCTCCGGGAGCAAAAAGGTTTCAATTCTGGTTGTGACTGCCCCTTGGTTTCCCCCATCACCTCCAGCTGTTTCTAGGATCAGATTTTTCCACGTCCATCATCTGAAATTGTCAGCTGTGAATGGAATTGTGTCCAGAAAATTTAAAACCATTACGTTCTCTTCCAGTGGCAGTACCATTGCTGGTGTGTGTGCCAGCAGGAGGCTGCACAATGCATCCACATTTGCTACTTGTCTTCCTGGAAAGTGTTCCGACTTATAATTATACACAGTTAGTATTAGAACTCCCCACTGGATTTGGCCTGAAGCACTGCCTTGTCCTCTTTAAGTAGACCTAGCAAGGGTTTGTGGTCCATTATTATTACAAATTTATGTTTGTAACAGTATTGTGGAACTTCCTGACTCCAAATATGACTGCCAAACCTTCCTACTCTATCTGGGTGTATTTACACTCTGTATTAGTCCAAGTCCTGGATGCTTACACAATTGGCATCCCTCTCTGTTGGGCCACCTACGAGCTAATACTACCCCAATGCCATATGGGAAGGCAATGAGTGTCAATACCAGATCTTGCTTGGGATCATAGTGCGCCAACATCTTAGAGGATGATAACTGTTTCTTCACTTCGCTGAAAGCTATGGCTTGGGTACGTGACCATTTTCAAGGCTGACCCTTTTTGAGGAGTTGATGCAAAGGTGCCAGGGTGGAGGTTGGGTTATGTATGAATGTTCCATAGTCATTCACCAGGCCAAGGAAAGGCCTCAGCTCTGGTACTGATATGGGAGCTGGGGCATCTTTGATCACCCTCACTTTATCTTCCAATGGGTGTAACTATGTCATTCTGACTCTGTACCCGAAGTAGGTCACTTGGGTGCCTAAAGCATATATGTTTCCCTTCTAAGGTGTACGGCCTGCCAGGGAGAAACATCTGAGGACTATCTCTAACTTCTGTAAGTGCTCCTTATTGGTCTTCCTGTTATTAGCACGTCATTGAGATAAATGGTGACCTTGGGTATAAAGTCATAGGATCATAGAGATGTACAGCATGGAAACAGACCCTTCGGTCCAACCCGTCCATTCCGAACAGATATCCCAATCCAATCTAGTCCCACCTGCCAGCACCCGGCCCATATCCCTCCAAACCCTTCCTATTCATATACCCATCCAAATGCCTCTTAAATGTTGCAATTGTACCAGCCTCCACCACATCCTGTGGCAGCTCGTTCCATACACGTACTACCCTCTGCGTGAAAAAGTTGTCCCTTAGGTCTCTTTTATATCTTTCCCCTCTCACCCTAAACCTATGCCCTCTAGTTCTGGATTCCCCAACCCCAGGGAAAAGACTTTGTCTATTTATCCTATCCATGCTCCTCATAATTTTGTAAACCTCTATAAGGTCACCCCCTCAGCCTCCGACACTCCAGGGGAAAACAGCCCCAGCCTGTTCAGCCTCTCCCTGTAGCTCAAATCCTCCAACCCTGGCAACATCCTTGTAAATCTTTTCTGAACCCTTTCAAGTTTCACAACCCCAGGGAAAAGACTTTGTCTATTTATCCTATAGACCTTGTGAAATGTTCTCCATCGTTTGAGAGGGGTGTTGTTCTTCCAGCTTATGCTGAGTTTCGCTAGAGCACTGCAGCCAGTCTGAGACAGAGCTGAGTGCCAGGGAACGCAGTGGTGTGTTCAAGTGACAGGCAACTGGAAGCTCAGGGTAATTTTTGCAGACAGGACTTGGGCATTGCACAAAGTGGTCTTCCAGTCTGCGTTTTGTCTCCCTAGTGTAGAGACAATCACATCGTGACTATTGACATTCTGTGCTGTATTTCCTCCATTAGAAAGTGAGCACAATAGGTGCGTCCTCATCAAGTCATAGAATACCATTGACTCCCCACAGTGTGGGGACAGGCCACTTGGCCCAACAAGTCCACACTGACCCTCCGAAGAGTATCCCACCCAGACCCATCTCCCCTCTCCCTGTAACCCTGCATTTCCCAAGGCAAATGCAACTAACCTACACATCCCTGAGCACTATGGGTAATTTAGCATGACCAATCCAACTAACTTGCTCATCGTTGGAATGTGGGAGGAAACCGGAGGGCTCAGATGAAACCCACGCAGACACAGGGAGAATGTGCAAACTCCACACAGACAGTCAGCTGAGGCCAGAATCGAACCCGGGTCCCTGGCGCTGTGAGGCAGCAGTGCTAACCGCTGAGCCACTGTGCGGTCTGTCAGGGATACCTGCACAAGGTGTTCATTTGTGCTACAGTCATCTCATTCTGCTGGAGGACCTCATAATAAGTGGGACAGACTTCATACAGTCATTATTTTGTTAAAGTATTTTTGCAGTCCAGAATGATGCCTTAATATTTATCAAAGCTGAAAGTGTGTTGCTGGAAAAGCGCAGCAGGTCAGGCAGTATCCAAGGAGCAGGAGAATCGACGTTTCAGGCATGCGCCCTTCTTCCTGAACGTCGATTCTCCTGCTCCATGGATGCTGCCTGACCTGCTGCGTTTTTCCAGCAACACATTTTCAGCTCTGATCTCACAGCACCTGCAGTCCTCACTTTCTCCTTAATATTTATCAAAACATTGTTTTTCTTGTCTTCCTGATGTATTCTAGACAAATCAAATCTTTATATTAGATTAGATTAGATTACATTACAGTGTGGAAACAGGCCCTTCGGCCCAACAAGTCCACACCGACCCACCGAAGCGTAACCCACCCATACCCCTACATTTACCCCTTACCTAACACTACGGGCAATTTAGCATGGCCAATTCACCTGACCTGCACATCTTTGGACTGTCGTAGGAAACCGGAGCACCCGGAGGAAACCCACACAGACACGGGGAGAACGTGCAAACTCCACACAGTCAGTCGCCTGAGGCGGGAATTGAACCCGGGTCTCTGGCGCTGTGAGGCAGCAGTGCTGACATTGTTAGAACATATCCAGCCGATTCCCACTATAAAATGTTTTCACCAATTAGAATAATTGCTAAAAATATAATGCCCAGTGAACGGGGGAACTTTACAATAACATACCCATAACCTACTGGAGGTGTTCATTGGGCTTGCTGTTTAAATCCACTTTTGGGGATCAAAAAGGTAGCGGTAGGGAAAAAAAAATTAAAACACGTATCTCGTTATAAGTATTATTTGAAATGTATTTGTTAATCAGATGCTCCCTTTAATTTGAATAGAAACCATTAGCAAGCCATTCCTGAACGTGAAGTGAGTCACTGTGATCTGAGCCCTGTTTGAAGTGCTGGACTTTAATAAACATTCACAAACCTCTTCAATGTCCTGGAGGATGCTCCGAACAGTGCTTTGTGTTGGCCACTCAATCGCAATTGAATTATTCAACGGTTTCCCTGCAATTTTGATTCCACAAGCGAGAGTCGCTTCATGAGCAGAATGTGCAATTGTGTGCTTTGCGCTGGGTTTGGTTTATCTTCAACCAACACTTGCAAGACAGGAGCTGAACAACACGGGAAGCCTCCTGAGATTCCTGCTTCTTCCAGCCACCAGCACCGGGACTGACTTCGGAAAGATTAGGAATGCGCTTCCTTATGATGGGGAGTCGAACATTAAAGCCACGCTTCTGTCACACAGGGTACTGGTGAGACCACATCGTGAACGCTGTGTACAGTTTTTAGAATTATAGATTTAGATTTTATTGTACTCAAGCACAGGGGTACATGAATACAGAATCACCATTCTCTGGTACCATCTTGGCTACAAAGCCAGAACTTTTAAAACAGACAACAGCAGAATTTGTTTTGAAAAGCCAGAAGATCAGTAAAGTGTCCAGATCCTAAAGTCTAAGACTTACCATCGACTCAGGCAGTGGGGCCTAGCCAAGGCCTGGAGTCTCAGTCAGCCTGCGATTCTCGCATTGATCGCCAAGGGGAGCCATACTGTTGCCGACACAGATGGCGGCCCCCTGACATTTGGAGGACCTGACCACTGGGAGGGAGCCGCCATATTCCACACTCACTGAGGGAAGGCATTGGAGGTGGTTCAGAGGAGATTTACTAGCTTGATCCCTGGGATGAGTGGGTCAGCTGAATGGAATAGAGTGGACAGGCTGGCCTTGTTTACACTGGAGCCCAGAGGAGTGAGGACAGACTTGATGAAAAGGACATTAGATCCTGATTGGTCATGAATGTTCAAAGGACATTTCCTCACGTGGGACAGTCCAGAAATTGGGGGGTGGGGGGACATTGTTTTCAAATGTGGGCTTGCCCTTTTAGGTCAGAAATGAGAAGAAATACTTTCTCTCAGAGGGTTTGAGTATTGTCTTTTTAACTTTCCTTCTTGTTTTCTCTTTCCTGTGGTTATACCATGGTAACCTTTTTCCTCTTCATTATTCTGTAACCAAGAATACCTGGGTCCCTTTGTACCTGAGATGACACCGCAAGTGGTGATTTATAAACTTTATACTGTACTCATTTGAGTACATGTGACAACAAAGCTAATTCAATTCAATTCAATTAAGACCATAAGACATAGGAGTGGAAGTAAGGGCGTTCGGCCCATCAAGTCTGCTCCTCCATTTAATCATGGCTGATGGGCATTTCAACTCCACTGACCCGCACTCTCCCCGTAGCCCTTAATTCCTTGTGAGATCAAGAATTTATCAATCTCTGCCTTGAAGACATTTAACGTCCTGGCCTCCACTGAGCACCATGCCAATGAATTCCACAGGCCCACCACTCTCTGGCTGAAGAAATGTCTCCTCACTTCCATTCTAAATTGACCCCCTCTAATCCTAAGGTTGTGCCCATGGGTCCTAGTCTCCTCGCCTAACGGAAACAAATTTCCAGCGTCCACCCTTTCTAAGCCATGCATTATAAGCCACGCAATTCTCTACAGGTTGGGGGAGCGGGTGGAACCATCGAATATTTTGAAGGAAGAAGTAAATTGATTCTTGTTTGATGGATTAGCCGTGATCTTATTGAACGGTGAAACAGGCTCAAGGGGGATGAGTGGCCTACTCTCTGTCATATGTCCATACAAATGTCACCTGCAAAGTTTGAAGTATTTCCCTGTGGTTTCTGACTCAAGCTGGATTACAATGGGGGTCAGTAATGGATTTGGTCAAACTTTTCACATTCAGGGGGAAGTCGGACCAGGGAAAGTTCCGGAAGACTATCCCATGGGTCAGTTGGATTGTTGGTTGACCCCCATGGTTAGTCCCAGCACCCTACAAAAAGGCAGCCCACGTGGCACAGATTGTGCCCCAGTCTGCTGCCAACACAGCAGAGAGGGCATTAATCAGCCACATCTCATGAAGACAGTTTATAACCTGGTCTCATGAGATTCTTTTAACTATATATTGCTGTTCAACTTAGGGTTGACTTAATTATGAATAGAATCCCTACAGGCCAATCGGTCCAACAGGTCCACACCAACTCTCCGAAGAACATCCTACCCAGACTGACCCCCCTCCCCGCAATCCCTATAATCCTGCATTTCCCATGGCTAACCCACCCAGCTTGCACATCCCTGGACACTGTGGAGCAATTAAGCATGGCTATTCCACCTAACCTGCATCACCTTTGGACTGTGGTAGGAAACTGGAGCATCCGGACAAAATCCATGTAGACACAGGGAGAATGTACAACCTCCACACAGACTGAGGGTGGAATCGAACCCAGGTCCCTGGCGCCATGAGGCAGCAGTGCTAACCACTGAGCCAACGTGTGGCCCATGGATCAGGTATGCGTTATCCTGCCGGTCCAGTTAAAATTCCAAACAAGGTGAAGTCCTCTATCTATTGAAGATGAAGTGTGTTTCATGTCTCTTTCTTGGCCATCTGGTGTAACTCATATGTCAGCGGTATTGGGGAGAAGAGTAATATCAGATTTTCCTGCTCCTCGGATGCTGCCTGACCTGCTGTGCTTTTCCAGCACCACTCTAATCTTAACTCTGATTTCCAGCACCTGCAGTCCTCACTTTCGCCTATCAGATTTAGGTAGCCTATCTGGTTGTGGGCTCAACCTCTCATTCCCATCTCGCACCCCCTCCCCCACCCCTTTTCCACATTCACATCACCTCCCTACCTCACCCACCAACACCACTGACTTCCTTGTCCCTCAAAAACCTCCCCAATAAATGTTTGACCCAGCCTCCAGTTCTCCCTGGAGAAGAGATGCCCGATGGTAACAACGCTCGGAGAGAATAAATTTCCCCCTCACCTCTATTTGCTCCTAAACTGTGTTATGTGATTCTCACCTTCCACTGAAGATGTGGTGATGGTTGTTGAACAAATATTGCGTGGGTCCCTCTGCATATCTCTCCCCCCAACCAGTGCAGTAGGACCTGTCTAACCCGTTGGAGGGAGGACACCAACTCCCTCCACCTTCACCCCTCAGCGCAGAAATACATCGATCCCTCTCCACAACACAACAGCCCACCCCTCACTGAGGCTCTCGACTCTGCCATGGGGTTGACATTTGTGATGCGTGGAAGCTGCGGTTGGGGCTGGGGAATCACGAAAACCAGACAGAAAGCAGCTCGGAATGTGGCTTTTCTTTTCAAACCTGAAGTAGGCTCTCTGATAAGGAGCTTGAAATGCCCCTCTCCACAGACCAATCTGGTGGTCTTCAGACTATCCCAACAGAAAAGGCAGTGCACCCACAACCCTTGGGGAAGGTGCTGACAATGACAGCCCGCCTTGACTTTGGGCAGAGTGACATGATTCTCTGAATTCCTGCCGGTGGGTCCTGGGTGGCAGAGTGGGAATGTTGGGGACTCCATTATAAAAAGGGAATACCACCAGACTGGAAACCACTGGACTCGGGGCTGACTTTGGCAAAGGGAAAACATTCATGGGCCAAGGGGCCAAGGAGTGGCAGATGGAGTTTAATTTAGATAAGTGTGAGGTGCTGCATTTTGGTACATTAAGTCAGAGCAGGACTTATACACTTAATGGGAAGGCCCTAGGGAGTGTTGCTGAACAATGAGACATTGGAGTGCAGATTCATAGCTCCTTAAAAGTGGAGTCACGGGTAGATAGGATAGTGAAGGCGGTGTTTGGTATGCTTTCCTTTATTGGTCAGAGTATTGAGTACAGGAGTTGAGAGGTCATGTTGGAGCTGTACAGGACATTGGTTAGGCCAATTTCGTAATGTTGTGTGCAATTGCAATATTCCAATAATATTCCAAATGTGGCCTCACCAATATCCTATACAGTTGTAACATGACCTCCCAACTCTTAAGTTAAATCCTCCTACAAAAAAGATGTTGTGAAACTTGAAAGGGTTCAGAAAAGATTTACAAGAATGTTGCCAGGTTTGGAGAGTTTGAGCTATGGGGAGAGGCTGAATAGGCTGGGGCTGTTTTCCCTAGCGCGTTGGAGGCTGAGGGGTGACCTTATAAAGATTTATAAAATCATATGAGGGGCATGGATAGGGTGAATAGCCAAGGTCTTTTACCGGGGTGAGGGAATGTAAAACTAGAGAGCATAGATTTAAGGTGAGAGGGGAAAGATATAAAAGGATTCTAAGGAGGAATCACACAGAGGGTGGTGTGTGTACGGAATGAGCTGCCAGAGGAAGTGGTGGAGGCTGGTACAATTACAACATTTAAAAGGCATCAGAATGGGTACATGAATAGGAAGGGTTTGGAGGGTTATGGGCCAAATGCTGGCAATTGGGACTGGATTAATTTAGTATATCTGGTCGGCATGGACGAGTTGGATCGAAGTATCTGTTCCTGTGCTGTACATCTCTATGACTCTATGACAGTCTCACATTCACACAGAGTACAAAGGGCTACAGGCAGTAAATGTTTATCAAAACAGCTGGTTAACAGCGAGCAATAAGACTTGCCTGAGCGATCGCAATCATCGAAAGTGTTGTTCCAGGCAGCAATTACCTGTCAGAATCCTGTGGTGGTGTGCAGTAAAATCAAACGGCTCCATGTCGTGTGGCAAATGCAATTTTTCACAGACCTATTGACCTTGTTAAGTTCCGTTTTATTCACCGGGTGCCTTGATCAATGTCACCACAGACGACAAAATCTCAGATGCTGCATCAATGATTTACACTAGAGGTAAATCCAGAGAAAAATTAAAGCAAACGCTGGCTGAAGGATTAACTTAACATGAAGAACTATACCGTAAGATCAAACTGAGGGTCTACCAGTGCTTTATAAGAAGCCACGTGTAACGTAGAATGAGCAGTTACAATTGTAAATACCTGCTGAGTTCTTGCGATGACCAATGTTTGACATCCTCGATTTTAATCACTCCACTCCTGGTACATAGCTCTTTAATTATTGGGTTCCCAAACTCAGGAGTTGCTCAGCCAACCTCTCGGTGCTCCCTCCTCTTTTAAAACATCCTTTAAAATGCAATGAAAGTCCACAGACCTGAAACGTTAGCACTTTCTCTCTCTCTCCACAGACGCAGTCTGGCCTTTCGGAGTTGTTCTAGCTCAGTTGGCTGGATGGCTGGTTTGTAACAGTTGGGACATCATGTCGTTGTTGGTGAGGCCTCTTCTGGAATACTGTCTCCAGTTCTGATCGCCCGAAATAGGAAGGATATTAATAAGCTGGAGACGGTTCAGAAGAGATCCCTCAGTTTGTTGCCAGGAATGGAGGGTGTGAGTTATAGGGAGGGGCATGGATAGGGTGAATAGCCAAGGTCTTTTCCCGGGGTGGAGGAATGTAAAAGTAGAGGGCACAGATTTAAGGTGAGAGGGGAAAGACATAAAAGAGATCTAAGGGGCAACTTTTTCATGCAGTGTATGGAATGAGCTGCCAGAGGAAGTGGTGCATGCTGGTACAATTCCAACATTTAAAAGGCATCTAGATGGGCATATGAATAGGAAGGATTTGGAGGAATATGGGCCAAGTGCTGGCAATTGGAACAAGATTAATTTTTTCATTGACTTTTTCATTGGAGTGTAAGAGGCTGAGGGGTGACCTTATAGAGGTTTATAAAATCAAGAGGATATAGATGAGGTGAATGGCAGGTGTCTTTTTCCTAGGGTGGAGGTTTTCAAGACCAGGGGACATATTTTAAGGTTAGAGGAGAAAGATTTAAAAAGAACATGGGGGGGGGGCATCTCTTCCACAGAGAGTGGTTCGTGTACGGAATGAACCTTCAGAGAAAGTGGTGGGTGTGGGTACAGTTACAACATTTAAAAGCCATTTGGATAAGTACATTGGGCTTCATGTTTTCAGCAGCAGTTGATGTGGGAGAAGCGACAGCGAGGACCAGGGGCCCGATGGGAAGGTAACTTTAAAGTATATAAACTTACCTCGTGTATAGGCAGAGATCACACTGAGCAGGAGCAGACACGGGGCTGCTGGGTAAGTGAGGCTTTTTACTTGAGTGGTTGCTTTACCCGCAACAATACTCGGGTAATGTCTCTCAACCATCCTCCCCCGCTAACCAAAAAAAGGTTCCGTGCACCGGATTGGTAAGTAGACTGGATTGTACTTTTGTTTTGGTTTTCTCATTGGGAATTTAGAATAGTGGGAATGGTGGTTAGAGCTGTTGAATGTTCCTCCTGCAGCATGTGGGAGGTAAGAGCCACTGATGTCCCCACTGACTTCATCTGCGGGAAGTGCACCCAACTCCAGGTCCTCGGAGATCGCGTTGGAACTGGAGCTGGAGCTGGATGAACTTCGGATCATTTGAGAGGGTGAGGGGGGTAATTAAGAGGAGTTACAGAGAGGTAGTCACACCCCAGGTACAAGAAGAAGGTAGATGGGTTACTGTCAAAGGACGGATAGGGAACTGGCAGGCAGTGCAGGGATCCCCTATGGCTGTTCCCCTCAATAACAAGTGTACTGTTCTGGATACTGTTAGGGGGGACGGGTTACCAGGGGTAAGGCATGGGGTACACGTCTCTGGCATAGAGTCTGTTACTGTTACTCAGAAGGGAGGGGGTAGAGGAGCAGAGCATTAGTTATTGGGGACTCCATAGTTAGAGGGACAGATAAAAGGTTCTGTGGGAACGAGGGAGACTCATCATTGATGTGTTGTCTCCCAGGTGCCAGGGTTCGTGATGTTTTCGGTATCCTTGAGGGGTAGGGGGAACAGCCCAAGTTGTGGTCCACATAGATACCAGTGACATAGGCAGGAAGAGAGATGGGGAATTAAGGCAGAAATTCAGGGAGCTAGGGTGAAGGCATAGCGTTAGAACAAACGGAGCTGTTATCGCTGGTTTGTTGCCTGTCCCATGTGCTAGTGAGGTGAGAGAGGATTTTGGATTCCTGGCTAATTCAGGTTCTTTCTGGGGTAGATGGGACCTCTGCAAACAGAATGGTCTTCACCTGAACCAGAGGGGTACCAATATACTGGGGGGAGGGGGAAAATTTGCTAACGCTCTCCAGATGGATTTAAACTAATTCAGCAAGGAGAATGAAAGACAGAGGGTGGTGGTTGAGGGTTGTTTTTCAGACTGGAGGCCTGTGAGCAGTGGAGTACTACAGGGATCGGTGCTGGGTCCTCTACTTTTCATAATTTACATAAATGATTTGGATGTGAGCATAAGAGGTATAGTTAGTAAGTTTGCAGATGGCACCAAAATTGGAGGTGTAGTGGATAGTGAAGAAGGTTACCTCAGATTACAACAGGATCTGGACCAGATGGGCCAATGGGCTGAGAAATGTCAGTTGGAGTTTAATTTAGATAATTGCGAGGAGCTGCATTTTGGGAAAGCAAATCTTAGCAAGACTTATACACTTAATGGTAAGGTCCTCGGGAATGTTGCCGAACAAAGAGGTTCATAGGTTCATAGCTTTTTGAAAGTAGAGTCACAGATAGATAGAATAGTGAAGAAGGCGTTTGGTATGCTTTCCTTTATTGGTCAGAGTATTGAGTACAGGAGTTGGGAGGTCATATGGCGGCTATACAGGACATTGTTAGGCCACTGTTGGAATATTGCGTGCAATTCTAGTCTCCTTCCTATTGGAAAGATGTTGTGAAACTTGAAAGGGTTCAGAAAAGATTTACAAGGATGTTGCCAGGGTTGGAGGATCTGAGCTACAGGGAGAGGCTGAACAGGCTGGGGCTGTTTTCCCTGGAGCGTCGGAGGCTGAGGGGTGACCTTATAGAGGATTATAAAATCATGAGGGGCATGGATAGGATAAATAGACAAAGTCTTTACCCTGGGGTCAGGGAGTCCAGGTTTAGAGTGAGAGGGGAAAGATATAAAAGAGACCTCAGGGGCAGCTTTTTCACACAGAGGGTGGTACGTGTATGGAATGATACAGAGGAAGCGGGGGAGGCTGGTACAATTGAAACATTTAAAAGGCATCTGGATGGGTATATGAATAGGAAGGGTTTGGAGGGATATGGGCCAGGTGCTGGCAGGTGGGACTAGATTGGATTGGGTATCTGGTCGGCATGGACAGGTTAGACTGAAGGGTCTGTTTCTGTTCTGTACATCTCTATGACTCTATGAATGGGAACCCAAATTGTAATTTGAGTATACAGGAGGCTGAGAGTAATGAGGTCCGAAATAGGGTTTCAAGGTCGCATGAGGACATTGGCAAGCAAGAAATTGGTTTGAAGTGTGTCTACTTCAACACCAGGAGCATCAGGAATAAGGTGGGTGGACTTGCAGCATGGATTGGTACCTGGGATTTCAATGTTGTGACCATTTCAGAGGAGGTGGCATTGTTAGTCAAGGACAGTATCATGGTGGCAGAAAGGACGTTTGAGGACTTGAGGTAGTATGAGTTGAGGTTAAAAACAGGAAAGGATGGGTCACCCTGTTGGGAGTTTTCTATTGGCTCCCGAATAGTTTGAGAAATGTAGAGGAAAGGATTGCAAAGATGATTCTGGATAGGAGCAAAAGTAACAGGATAGTTTTTATGGGAATCTTTAACTTTCCAAATATTGACTGGGAATACTATAGTTCAAGTACTTTAGATGGATCAGTTTTTGTGCAATGTGTGCAGGATGGTTTCCTGACACAGTATGTAAACAGGCCAACAAGGGGCGAGGCCACATTGGATTTGGTACTGGGGAATGAACCCGGCCAAGTGTTCGATTTGGAGTAAGGTGAGCACTTTGGTGATAGTGACCACAATTCGGTTATGTTTACTTTAGTGATGGAAAGGGATAGGTATATAACTCAGGGCAAGAGTTATAATTGGGGGAAAGCAATTATGATGCAATTAGGCAAGATTTAGGGTGCATAGGTTGGGGAAGGAAACTGCAGGGGATGGATATAATTGAAATGTGGAACTTATTCAAGGAACAGCTGGTACGTGTCCTTGATAAGTATGTACCAGTCAGGCAGGGAGGAAGTGGTCGAGCAAGGGAGCTGTGGTTTACTAAAGAAATTGAATCTCTTGTCAAGAGGAAGAAGGAGGCTAATGTTAGGATAAGACATGAAGGCTTAGTTAGAGCACTTGGGAGTAACAGGTTAGCCAGGAATGACCTGAAGAAAGAGTTAAGAAGAGTCAGGAGGGGACATGAGAAGTCATTGGTCTGATAGGATCAAGGAAAACCCTAAGGCTTTCTATAGGTATATCAGGAATAAAAGAATGACTAGAGTAAGATTAGGGCCAATCAAGGATAGTCGTGGGAGGTTGTGCATGGAGTCAGAGGAGATAGGGGAAACGCTAAATGAATATTTTTCATCAGTATTCACACTGGAAAAAGACAATGTTGGTGAGGAGAATATTGAGATACAGGCTATTAGACTAGAGGGGATTGAGGCTCACAATGAGGAGATGTTAGCAATTCAGAAAAGTGTGAAAATAGATAAGTCCCCTGGGCTGGATGGGATTTATCCTAGAATTCTCTGGGAAGCCAGGGGGAGGAGATTGCCGAGCCTTTGGCTTTGATCTTTATGTTGTCATTATCTACAGGAATAGTGCCAGAACACTGAAGGATAGCAAATGTTCCCTTGTTCAAGAAGGGGAGTAGAGACAACCCTGGTAATTCGAGACCTATAAGCCTTACTTCAGTTGTGGGTGAAGTTTTAGAAAAGGTTATAAGAGACAGGATTTATAATCATCTAGAGAGGAATAAGTTGATTCGGGATACCTGGCATGGTTTCATGAAGGGTAGGTTGCACCTCATAAACTTTATTGAGCTCTTTGAGAAGGTGACCAAACAGATGAATGAGGGTAAAGTGGTTGATGTGGTGTACATGGACTTCAGTAAGGCATTTGATAAGGTTCTCCACGGTAGACTATTGCACAAAATACAGGGGCATGGGAATTAAGGGTGGTGGTTGATGTGAAATGTTCATCCTGGAGTTCAGTTTTTAGTGGTATACCAGGAGGATCTGTTTTGGGTCCACTGCTGTTTGTCATTTTCATAAATGACCTGGATGAGGGCATAAAAGGATGAGTTAGTAAATTTGCGGATGACACTAATGTTGGTAGAGTTGTGGATGGCAGAAGGATGTTGCAGGTACAGAGGGACATAGATAAGCTGCAGAGCTGGGCTGAGAGGTGGCAAATGGAGTTTAATGTGAAAAAGTGTGAGCTGATTCACTTTGGAAGGAGTAACCGGAATAAAGAGTACTGCGCTAATGGTAAGATTCTTGGTAGTGTAGATGAGCAGAGGGATCTCAGTGTCCATATATATATAGATCCTTGAAAGTTGCCACCCAGGTTGATAGGGTTGTTAAGAAGGCATACGGTGTGTTAGCTTTTATTAATAGAGGGATTGAGTTTTAGAGCCACGAAGTCATGCTGCAGCTGTACAAAACTGTGGTGCGGCCGCACTTGGAGTATTGTGTACAGTTCTGGTCACCACATTATAAGAAGGATGTGGAAGCTTTGGAAAGGGTTCAGAGGCGATTTACCAGGATGTTGCCTGGTATGGAGAGAAGGTCATGTGAGGAAAGGCTGAGGGACTTGAGGCTGTTTTCATTGGTGAGAAGAAGGTTGAGAGGTGACTTGATCGAGACATATAAGATAATCAGAGGGTTAAACGGTGAGAACCTTTTTCCTCAGATGATGATGGCTAGCACGAGGGGCCACAACTTCAAATTGAGAAATGGTAGATATAGGACAGATGGCAGAAATAGTTTTTTTACTCAGAGAGTAGTAGGGCATGGAGTGGCCTGGCTGCAAAAGTAATAGACTCGCCAACTTTAAGGGCATTTAAATGGTCATTGGTTAGGTACATGGATGAGAATGGAATAGTGTAGGTTAGATGGGCTTCAAATTGGTTTCACAGGACGGCGCAATATCGAGGGCCGAAGGGCCTGCACTGTGCTGTAATATTCTATGTTCTACACGAATTAGAAATGTTTGGAGGAATTGAGACCAAGCGCAGACAGGTGGGACTAGTTTAATATAGGAACATGGTTGGCCTGGACTGGTTGAACTGAAGGGTCTGTTTCTGTATTGTATGTTCCTATGGCTCCCATCCCTGCACAGCCTGAGGTTTCTATGGAGGTGTCTCCTTTTCAACCTCTCTCCTCAACCGAGGCATGCTTAAACTGCCATTAGCCATCTCTTTCTCTCCAATGAGAGAGCAGTCCTATAGTCTGGTAAGACCATGGTGACTGAACCCTGACTTCCAGCAGTCTCTGCTTTTGTTTCCGATCTGTAGTATTTGGTCCAGTAAAGAGAGAGTTAAGAAGAGCAAAGAGAGGACATGAGCAGTTTAGCAGGTATAATAAAGGAGAACCCTAAAGCTTTCTATAGGTATGTGAGGAATAAAAGGATGACTTGGGTAGGAATAGGGCCAGACAACATCCCTCCAAGGAGCAGGAAAATCGATGTTTCAGGCAAAAGCCCTTCATCAGGCATGAAGTACTCCTTTCGATATGGAGCACTGCAGGGTTTTCTGTGTTGGAAAGAGCCTCAGTTGTCAGTTTTATCACTCTGCTTTCAAACTATCGCCATCAAGGGCAAAATGCAGCCTTGTTCCCAAGTCGTTTTAAAGTGCCACCTCATCATGTAACTTGGGAATGAATTCTAAAAGCTTGTTTTGCAAACAAAATCAATCAAATTCAATATAGGGAGGGTGGGGGTGAATGAATTCACCAATGGTTTAAAAAAAACCCTTCATTTCTGATGAAGGGCTTTTGCCCAAAACGTCGATTTTCCTGCTCCTCGGATGCTGCCTGACCTGCTGTGCTTTTCCAGCACCACTCTATTCTAGACTTTGATTTCCAGCATCTGCAATCCTCACTTTTGCCTAGGAATAGGGCCAGTCAAAGACAGAAGTGGGAAGTTGTGTGTAGACCCTGTGGAGATCGGAGAGATGCTAAATGAATATTTCTCATTGGTTTTCACTCAGGAAAAGGAGAATATTGTCGAGGAGAAGAATGAGATATGAGATATTAGACTAGGAAGGATCGAGGTTAGTAAGGAAGAGGTGCTATAAAGTGAAAGTAGACAAGTCCCCTGGCCTGGATTCTCTGGGAAGCTAGGGAGGAGATGTTGGAGCCTTTGGCCTTGATCTTTGAGTCGTCATTGTCTACAGATTTGGTACCAACAGGACTGGAGGATTGCAAATGTTGTGCCCTTGATCAAAAAGGGCAGTAGAGATGACCCAGATAATTATAGACCAGTAAGCCTTACATCTGTTGAAGGAAAAGTTTTGGAGAGGATTATAAGAGATAGGATTTATAATCATCTAGCAAGCAACAATTTGATTAGAGATAGCCAACATGGTTTCATCAAGGGCAGGGCATGTCTTACAAACCTCATTGAGTCTTTTGAGAAGGTGACCAAGCATGTAGATGAGAGAAGGGCAGTTGACTTCAGTAAAGCCTTTGATAAGTTCCACATGGTAGGCTGTTGGAGAAAATGTAGAAGCATGGGATTGAGGATGATTTAGCAGTTTGGATTAGAAACTGGCTTTCTGTAAGAAGGCAGCGAGTGGTAGTTGATGGAAAATATTCATCCTGGAGTCCGGTTACTAGTGGTGTGCCACAAGGATCTGTTTTGGGACCACTGCTGTTTGCCATTTTTATAAATGACTTAAGACTCAGGCATAGGTGGATGGGTTAGTAAGTTTGCAGACGACACTAAAGTCGGTGGAGTAGTGCACAGTGTGGAAGAATGTTACAGGTTGCAGGGGGACTTGGATAAACTGCAGAATTGGGCTGAGAGGTGGCAAATGGAGTTCAATGCAGATAAATGTGAGGTGATGCACTTTGGGAAGAATAACAGGAAGGCAGAATACTGGGCCAATAGAAAGATTCTTGGTAGTGTGGATGTGTAGAGGGATCTTGAAGTCCATGTCCATAGATCCCTGAAAGTTGCCACCCAGGTTGATAGTGCTGTTAAGAAGGCATACAGTGTGTTAGGTTTTATTGATGGAAGGATTGAGTTCCGGAGCCGTGATGTCATGCTGCAACTGTACAAAACGCTAATGTGGCCGCACTTGGAATATTGTGTACAGTTCTGGTTGCACCATTACAGGAAGGATGTGGAAGCATTGGGAAAGGTGCAGAGAAGATTTACCAGGATGATGCCTGGTCTGGAGGGAAGGTCTTCTAAGAAAGGTTGAGAGACTTGGGTCTGTTCTCATTGGAAAGAAGAAGGCAAAGAGGGGATTTAATAGAGACATACAGGATGATCAGAGGATTAGATAGGGTAGACAGTGAAAGTTTTTTTCTTAGGATGATGACATCAGTTTGTATGAAGGAGCGTAGCTACAAATTGAGGGGTGATAGATTTATGACAGATGTCAGAGGCAGGTTCTTTACACAGAGAGTGGTAAGGGGGTGGAATACTCTACCTGCTAATGTAGTTAACTCAGCCACATTAGGGGCATTTAAAGAGTCCTTGGATAAGCACAAGGATGATGATGGGATAGTGCAGGGGGATGAGATTAGATTAGTTCACAGGTCAGCATAACATTGAGGGCCGAAGGGCCTGTTCTGCGCTGTATTGTTCTATGTCCTGAACATTGGCTCCCCTTCTCAAGCCTAAGGTTCACTCGTGGCTCAGTGTCAGTGTGGTGCTATGCGAATGCAGTGGGTTACCCCCAATTGAGGTGCGATCATCGCAGAGCTGCTTTCTGATGACCCAGGAGTGAGCCTAAGTCACTGCGCAATTTCTTGGCTGGTCGATCTGACTGCTTCAAATCCCTGACCCTTCACCACGTGGGAACGCAAAGTGCAGCCAGCCGAGGATAAGTTCGGAAATTTGACAGAGCCTTGTGACTGAAATCTCACTGTGTGCTCTCTGAGAGTTGGCCAACTTGCCGGTGGTGAGATTGCAGTGCTCACTGGGTGAGAAATTGTTGCTGTCCAAACAGGTTAAAATTATAGATTAAGGAGCAGGAATCTGAAAATGCTGGTCAGTGTAGTCACCCGCATGGATCAAATATCCAATGAAACCTTATCATCACAGCTTTTTAACGCTGAGTGAAAGTTCCACTTACTCTGTGCAGCTCTTAAACAGAGCCAAGCATATTGCAACATTCAATCACAAGGTCTACAGAGTGCCTCCTGGTGACTGAGAAAGGAAAGCTCATATTGAATTGTGAAATCCCCTTCACGACTAATAATTTGATTTCAGGAAGCCTGAAAGATAAAACACTTTAGTTGTACAATCAGCACGAACCAGGCCACATTTGTTGATGGTATGAGGTTAGATTCCCTACAGTGTGGAAACAGGCCCCCAGTCCACACCGACCCTCCAAAGAGTAACCTACCCAGACCCATTTCCCTCTGACTAATGCAATGGCCAATTCGCCTGGCCTGCACATCTTTGGACTGTGGGAGGAAACCCACGCAGAATGTGCAAACTCCACACAGACAGTCGCCCGAGTTGGGAATCAAACCTGGGACGCTGATGCTGTGAGGCAGCAGTGCTGACCACTGAGCCACCATGCCACCCTAACCTGTGAGATAATTCTCCAGATGATAAGTCTTAGTATTTTCAGAAAACAAGGGCCTTACGGTAGTGAGTGCTTTTGGAAAGGTGTTCCATTGGGTCTACTCTTTGGCATTTAAATAAAGGAGTTGGATGAGAATATAGAAGGCATATCTGGCTAGTTTGGTGGTATAATGGACAGTGAAGAAGGTTATGTAAGATTACAAAAGGATCTTGATCAATTGGGCCGAAGAGTGGCAGATGGAGTTTAATTTGGATTAATGTGAGGTGTTGCATTGTGGCTCAGCAAACAAGGACAGGACTTATACAATTAACAGTCAGGCCCTGGGTAGAGACCTAGGGGTTCGGGTGCACAGTTCTTTGAAATTTGGGTCACAGGAGGACTTGCTGGATAAGAAGACGTCTGCCGCACTTGTCTTCATTGCTCAGACCATTGAGTATAGGATTTGGGGCGGCATTTTGAGGTTGCACAGGACTTGGGTGAAGCCACTTTTGGAATACTGTGTCCAGTTTTGGTCGCACTAATGTAGAAAGGATGTTATTAAACTGGAGAGGACTCACAAAGGATTTACCAGGAAGTTGCCAGGACTGGAGGGTTTGAGTTCTAAGGAGAGGCTAGATAGGCTGGGATTTTTTTTCACTGGAGCGTAAGAGTTTGAGGGGTGACCTTATGGAGGTTATAAAATCATGAGGGGCATGGATAAAGTGAATAACAATGGTCTTTCTCCCAGGGTGGGGGGAGTTCAAAACCAGAGGATATAGGTTTAAGTTGAAAGGAAAAAGGGACCCAAGGGGGAAATTTTTCACACAGAGGGTGGTGTGTGTATGGAATGAACTGCCCATGAGGAAGGACTAGTTTAGTTTGGGATTATGGTCGGCATGGACTGGTTGGACCGAAGGGTCTGTGTCCATCTGTATGACTCTATGCCTGACAGTTGGTGTCCACTCTTAGGCCTGGTTCATTGCCACTCACTGTGTAACATGGTACTCCCTCCCATCTCTCAGAACCTCGGCATTGCTACGGCGCAGAAAGCCCATCGTGCCTTCACCCTCTCTCTGCGTGGGGCAGTTCCCACCATGTCTTCTCCTCCTGTTACCCAGCACCTTCCAGCTTTTCTAATTCCCGTTTGAGTCAATCAACTGAACCTGCCTCAATCTACCACACTCTCAGGTGGTGTATCCAGACCTGAACCGCATGCTGAACGATGAAGCTGTTCATCTTGTATCACCTTTGCTTCTTTTACCAAACCCCTCAAAGGCGTGCCAAGGCCAGAGAGAGGGCTGTGCCATGTTCTCCCGGTCTCATTAGCTGAGTAGCCTGTCAATCGGCATGGTCGATGCCTAAAGCAGCCTACCAGACCAGATCCTGATTGACAGGTGACCTGACCAATGGGTGGTATCATTCTGTCCAATAGCAATTATCAGCTGAGGAGGATACAGCAAATTGCCCAGGGCATTCTTTCTCACTGAGACCTGGTGCAGTGATCTCCCAATGCTGCGTTATTCACTCCTTTCTGAATGTGACAGTGAGGATAAGGGAGTGAGAGTGAGTGGGAGACTGCAGTCAAGAGTGACAACGAGAGTGCAAGCAAGAGTGTGATTGTGAGAGTGAGTGCATGTGCGAGTGAGGGTGCAAGTGAAAGTGAATGCGTGTATGAGGGTGAGTGAGTGCGAGAGTGAATGTGTGTATGAGGGTGAGTGAGAGCGAGAGTGAATGTGTGTATGAGGGTGAATGAGTGTGAGAGTGAATGCGTGTATGAGGGTGAATGAGTGTGAGAGTGAATGCGTGTATGAGGGTAAGTGAGTGCGAGTGAATATGTGTATGAGGGTGAGTGAGCGCAAGAGTGAATGTGTCTATGAGGGTGAGTGAGCACGAGAGTGAATGTGTGTATGAGAGTGAGCGCAAGAGTGAATGTGTGTATGAGGGTGAGTGAGCGCGAGAGTGAA
>NC_057721.1:5688641-5689360 GCF_004010195.1 Chiloscyllium plagiosum
GAGTGAATCTGTGCTTGAGTGTGAGTGAGTGCGAGAGTGAATGTGTGTATGAGGGTGAGTGAGTGCGAGAGTGAATGTGTGTACGAGGGTGGAGTGAGTGCGAGTGAATCTGTGCTTGAGTGAGGGTGAGTGCGAGAGTGAATGTGTGTATGAGGGTGAGTGAGCGCGAGAGTGAACATGTGTATGAGGGTGAGTGAGCGCGAGAGTGAATGTGTGTATGAGGGTGAGTGAGCGCGAGAGTGATTGTGTGTATGACGGTATGAGTGTGAGAGTGAATGCGTGTATGAGGGTAAGTGAGTGCGAGTGAATATGTGTATGAGGGTGAGTGAGCGCAAGAGTGAATGTGTCTATGAGGGTGAGTGAGCACGAGAGTGAATGTGTGTATGAGAGTGAGCGCAAGAGTGAATGTGTGTATGAGGGTGAGTGAGCGCGAGAGTGAACATGTGTATGAGGGTGAGTGAGCGCGAGAGTGAATGTGTGTATGACGGTGAGTGAGCGTGACAGTGAATGTGTGTATGAGGGTGAGTGAGTGCGAGAGTGAATGTGTGTACGAGGGTGGAGTGAGTGCGAGTGAATCTGTGCTTGAGTGTGAGTGAGTGCGAGAGTGAATGTGTGTATGAGGGTGAGTGAGCGCGAGAGTGATTGTGTGTATGACGGTGAGTGAGCGTGACAGTGAATGTGTGTATGAGGGTGAGTGAGTGCGAGAGTGAATGTGTGTA
>NC_057721.1:5689537-5721251 GCF_004010195.1 Chiloscyllium plagiosum
GTATACGAGTGTGTGAGTGCAAGAGTGAATGTGTGTATGAGGGTGAGTGAGCGCGAGCGAGAGTGAATGTGTGTACGAGGGTGGAGTGAGTGTGAGAGTGAATGTATGAGGGTAGAGTGAATGTGAGCGAGAGTGAATGTGTATATGAGGGTGAGTGAGTGTGAGAGTGAATGTGTGTATGAGGGTAGAGTGAGCGTGACAGTGAATGTGAGTATGAGGGTGAGTGAGTGCGAGCGAGACTGAGTGCAAGTCTGTGCGAGCAAGAGTGACTGGGCTTGAGAATGAGAACAAACGAGCTTGCAGTGGCTGAGTGGTTAACACTGCTGCCTCAAAGCACAAGGACCTGGTTCAATTCCAGCCTTGGGAGAATGTATGGAGTTTTGCACATCGTGCCTGCATGGGTTTCCTCCTGGTGCTCTGGTTTCCTCCCACAGACAATGATGTGCAGGTTCGGTGGATTGGCCAGGCTGTGGTGTCCAGGGATGTGCAGACGAGGTAGGTTAGCCAGCATAGGGATGTGGATCTGGGTGGGATCTAGCGGGAGTTTATGGGCTGACTGGCCTGCTTCTACACTGTAGGGATTCTATGAATGAGAGAAAGTATGAGTACAAACATGTGATTGAGTTTCAACATTATATTTAAACTGCAATGCTTTCTCTTAACCCTGGGTACAGATGATACACAACATACACAAGTGAAGCACAATAGATAGTATTGCAAACTTTTTATTAATTTACAAATGGAAAAGTCACTGGTTTATTATTAAGAAACCTCTCACAACTGGAATAATACAACCAACTAATTTTTCTTCAGTGCACATACTGTTAACACACCAAATAAAAACACTTAGACACACAGACTAGTTCATCGATCGAATTTCACAGTGAACTGACATGTAATAACTGTGTCAGGCATATAAAAAGATTTATAGATTTGAACTTCACTTTCATTATTAAATTATAATTCCAGCCGAAGATTTAAAAGATTGAAATAACGAGTACACTGGCATTTTAATATACTTTGTTCAAGCAGAGCGAATAGAGAAAAGATTATCAGAAAAGATTAATCAGGGACAATAAAAGAGCAATTTCTCCACCAATACTCACGACGGAGGTTGAGAAAATATTTCTAATTATCAAAAACTGGTACCCACTGGATACAGCTGATTTCATGAGGAAAATATAAGCTAAAGAGAGAAAACACATTTATTTATACAGTGCCTTGCAAGAACTTAGGATATTTCGGAGACCTTTCCAGCCAATGGAATACTGTTGAGGAGTAGAGTATGAAAGCTACAATCAGCACCATTCAAGTTCCCATAAAAAGCACCTTGGGATAGGGACCAGTTTTTATGTGTCGGTTGAGGGCTAATTATTTGAAAGACAGCATCTCGCAGCAGCATTCCCTCAGGACAGACTGGAGTTAAAGTGGATGCTGCGCTCAGGGACTTGAACCTGAATCCATCTGACTGGGATGGGGGAGGTTGGAAGTATGATCACTGAGCTATGACTGACATCTTCACAATAAGATCTAGTATAACATTGAGCTAAAGGAAGGGGAAATGAACTGGAGAATGAACTCTAAACGTAGAATTGAAAGTCATGGGGAAAATAAGGTCAATGAAGTGAGGGATCTTTAGCCGCCTGGTAAATATATAGCGATGTTATGAAGAGCAGTGCAGAGAATGAACATGATGTTGGGCAATCGAGAAGACTCCTTCATCCATATGAGTACCACCTCCAGACTCAATTACACCAGGTGCCTTCTAGGTAACTCCTCGTTTCTTACGTCCCATTAGCTCAATGTCATCCAAAACCCTCCTGCTCATACTCTCTCTGCGCTGTTCACACACCTACACCTCCTAACGTCTCGACTTTAAAGTTCTCGTTCCTCAGCTTAAATCGCCCAAGGTGCCCATCACCTCTACCCCCCCCCCCCCCCCCTCTCTGCCACCTCCTCCATTCCTACCGTCTCTTATGCAGCACTCTCCTTCCCTGCGAATCCATCTCTCCTCCTCTTTGGCTCGAGGCCTGTTTTCTTCGCAAAAGGCCATTGGTCAGTGTGAAAGGGGTTGAATGAATGCACTTTATCAACAATCCACGATAAACTGTCAACAATGACAATGACAGGTGAATTTGGGGCATCGCTGTGGCTCTGTGGTTAGCGCGACTGCCTCACAGCACCAAGAACCCGGGTTCAATTTTAGCCTCGGGCGACTGTCTGTGTAGAGTTTGCACATTCTCCCCATTGTTGCATGGGTCTCCTCTGGGTGCTCTGATTTCCACCCACAATCCAAAGCTGTGTGGGTTAGGTGGATTGGCCGTGCTAAATTGCCCATAGTGTCCAGGGATGTGCAGGCTAAGTGGATTAGTGGGAAATGCAGGATTACAGGGATTGGGGTAGATGGGTGAGATGCTCTTTGGAGTGGACTTGATGGGCCGAATGGCCTTCTCCCCCCCTCTTGCTGGGATTCACAACACAAAACCCTGGATCTACTTAGCACAGGAGGAGGAAGCTCACTATTAAGCAAGGGTGAACTGATAGGTTTTGGAAGTTGGAGCCCTTTAAGGTAACATGACATAATTAACTCAAAATCTGGTCGCACTGTGCCTGGACTTGCAGCGTTTTGATTTAACAACACCCTTTCCAAACTCAAGTACCAGCCCCTCTCTGGACTCCCCTTAGCTTAATATGTGCTCGGCAGCAGCAATGACTCCCCTCAACTGTTTAACAGGATCACCAAGCCCTGTTAGTCACTGGTTTCTATTGACTGATGCTGAGCTATCAGCAGAGTGAGATGGAAATTAAAAACCAGGAGGTGATACAAGACCAGGCTGCTGACTCACAATCACCTGAAATACATTTTAGGACAAAGTTGAAATCTTCCCCAGTCTACACGGTCGATTAATACAGTAAACATTTTATTGACTTGCACCTTTGGGTGTAAGGAATGGGCCACTTAATCAGATATTCTGGATAATCAAGAGGCCCACACAATCGATAAAAACACACACTCTGTAATAGAAGTTTGATGCAGGGGGCAGACACATGACCATTATACGGCGCAAAGCACTTATCCAACAATAATGCAACATTTCCTTAAACAAACCTTACTGGCTGAGAGCCTTCTCAATCCCACCCTCAACTAACTACTCAGGCATGGCAGTAGATTGCAGTATTTGAGGGGAAATTGACTCGAAATTGAATCAATTCGATTGAACAACCAGCTATATTTACATCGAGGTAAATGAATTAAATAATTATAATAATTGGACTGAATAAGACAGTAAACTTTGCGGTATTTGAGGTGTATAATTTTTATCGAGAGTGCCGGTTCACAAGGTACCCATTAAAACAAAGTTTGCTGTTGTTAAGAAAAACAACAAAAAGAAAGTCATGGTGATTAGGTGGTGGGAAAGCCATTTAGTTGCGTATGATAACACTTACATATAAAGAAAATCTTCCCCAGTATCACAGCCAGAATAGCCTAGTATTTCCAAGCGCCCTTGAGGCTATGTAATAAATCTGGAATCAGGAAATGTGGCATCTGAGAGAATAACATTGATGTTTGGCATTTGCTGTAAGTTTTATAGAGCAGTTAGCTGAGGTGCCCTTGTTATACCATGGTAGTGACCCTACTTTTAGATGAGGAGGTTTAGGTTCAAATCCGACCTGTGTCATAACATTTCTGAACAGAAGAATATATACGGGATACTAAGATTTGATCTGGGGTGGTGGCCTAGTGTTAGTAATCCAAGAAACCCAGTCTAAATTCTTTCAGTTCAAAACCTGCCAATGGTAAAACTTGTATTTCTGAAAGTGTATTTTAAAATTCCATCTGAAATTGTAGTTTAAAATTCCATCTGGTTCACCAACGTCCATTGGGGAAGGAAATCTGCTGTCCTTACCTGGTCCGGCCTACATGTGACTCCAGATTCATAGCAATGTGGTTGACTCTTAACTGCCCTCTCAAATGGTCTGAGCAAGCCAAGAAAATCTAGGCCAAACCCACTGTCAACCATGAATGAATAATTTAAAAAAAACACTCGGAAATGTATGAAACTTGGCCAGAACACGGAGGGCAGACCGTCGGCAGAACCACCGGATCCAATCCGGCTGAGCTACTGTTGCAAAGGGTTTCATAGTCAGTGAATTCTCAATTTGGAGTATTTGCCCTCAGGAAGGTACACGTCCAATGTATGCATTGTTTCAAACTGTGTGCCAACAATTGCCAACATAGTGATCCCAAAAATCAAAATCAAGGTGACCTCTGTGGGAACCAGACAAATAATACCCAGTACATATTTTTCCAAGTCGAGAGTGTGGTGCTGAAAAAGCACGACAGGTCAGGCAGCATCTGAGGAGCAGGAGAATCAACGTTTCAGGCAAGAGCCCTTCATCAGGACTGTTGCCCGAAATGTTGATTCCCCTGCTCCCTGGATGCTGCCTGACCCACTGTGCTTTTGAGCACCACACTCGCCACTCTGATCTCCAGTCCTCATTTTCTCCATATTTTTCCTAGCCAATCTGTATCAATAATGTTATGCCACACCTCTAGAACAGGTGGGATTTGAACTCAGGCCTCCCATCAGAGGCAGGGACACTACCACTGCACCACACGAGTCCCTAAACTACCAGCTTTATAAAACGTATAGCAAAAACCGAGTCCTCAATGTTATTCCCTCAGAAGCCACCTGGTTCCAGGTTTGTTATATAATTAACAAAGAAAAGAGAGTTACTCCACAGCAGCTATTACAGAAATGGGTCTGCTCAGAGGGGCAATCCCACATGATTGTTTTTCAAATCCGTCGTAATACAGCACTGGAGAAGGATAATGGCGATGGGAGTGGGGGAGATCTGATTGAAACTTCCAGATTACTGAGAGGCCTGGACAGAGTGGCTGTGGAGAATATGTTTCCATTACTAAGGAGAAACTAGGACCCAGAGACAGAGCCTCAGAGCGAAGGGCCGACCCTGTAGAACTGAGATGAGGAGGAATTTCTTCAGCCAGAGGTGATTAATCTGTGGAATTTATTGCCACAGAAGACTGTGGAGGCCAAGTCATGGAGTGCATTTAAGACAGAGATGGATATGTTCTTGGCTGGTAAGGAGGTCAAAGGTTACAAGGAGAAGGCAGGAGAATGGGGTTGAGAAACATATCAGCCATGATTGAATGACAGAGCTGACTCGATGGGTTGTGTGGCCTAATTCCGGTCCTATATATCTTATGGGACATGAGTCTGGCCCTCCTGGCTCAGAGGTGGGGACACTACCACTGTACCACAAGAGCCCCTTATAAAGGTTGCAGCAGAACGTTTAGAGGTTTATAAAATCATGAGGGGCACCGACAAGGCCAGCAACAAGGTACATTTCCCGATTGTGGGGATTTCAGGATGAGGAAGCATACTTTTAAGGTGAGAGGAGAAAGGTTTTAAAAGGACACGAGGGACAACATTGTTACACACAAAGTGGTTCACATGTGAAATGAACTTCCAGAGGAAGTGATGGATGCAGTTACAATGTTTAAAAGACGTTTGGATAAGTACATGAGTAGGAAAGGTTTGCAGGGATATGGGTCAAGATTAGAGTGGTGCTGGAAAAGCACAGCAGGTCAGGCAGCATCCGAGGAGCAGGAAAGTCAACGTTTCAGGCAAAAGCCCTTCAAGGGCTCAACCAAGACCCGCTCCCCCACTCCAAGCTGCTTTGTGGTAACTGTCTTTCCTTCGATTACTATTACAGGTCGTCCTGCTATAAACCACGCCTCGTATCAATGCGAATTGGCTGTAACGCGATTGACGAATGGGGGCACTGTTTCTAAAGCACAACCTTTTAAGACGCGTGTTGGCTACAACACGATTGCATCGCCAACAGTTTAAGTGCTTTATTTTTCTGCAGCGCGAGGTCACACAAGAACACGACCATCGCGTTACAGAAGAACTACCTGTGTTATGTAACAAGCACACCATCAGTGACTGGCTGTCTGAGGGAATAACACTGAGGACTCGGCATTTAGAGTCATCCAGCACAGGAACAGACCCTTCGGTCCGACCAGTCCATGCTGACCGTAATCCCAAATTAAACTAGTCCCACCTGCCTGCGCTTGGCCCATATCCCGGCAAGGCAGAAGTGGGTACTGTAGATGCTGGAGATTAGAGTCAAAATTAGAGTGGTGCTGGAAAAGCACAGCAGGTCAGGCAGCATCCGAGGAGTGGGAAAAGCCCTTCAAGGGCTTTTGCCTGAAACTCTAAATGCCGAGTCCTCAGTGTTATTCCCTCAGACAGCCAGTCACTGATAGTGTGCTTGTTACATAACACAGGTAGTTCTTCTGTAACGTGACGGTCGTGTTCTTGTGTGACCCCGGCTGCAGAAAAAAAAAGTACTTAAACTGTTGGCGATGCAATCGTGTTGTAGCCAACACGCGTCTTAAAAGGTTGTGCTTTAGAAACAGTGCCCCCATTCGTCAATCGCGTTACAGCCAATTCGCATTGATACGAGGCGTGGTTTATAGCAGGACGACCTGTAATAGTAATCGAAGGAAAGACAGTTACCACAAAGCAGCTTGGAGTGGGGGAGCGGGTCTTGGTTGAGTTGGTTGCAGCTACAGGTATTTCCTACTTTTCGAACGTTTGCTTTAAGCCACTTCACTTTTACCGAAGACCCACGTCAGTACCTGTTTTCACTAACAGAAAGAAATCCAAAGAGAGTTTTTGCTTTTAAGAAAGAAAGGCCAATCTCTTTCCAAATAAACTAACGCTTCTTCACTTTACGTCATTTTGGCTCGACTTTCGGGCAATACCTGTAAATTTTTTTCTTGAAACACGAGCAGATAGACGGAGATTTTCGAGACAATGCTGGAGAACGTGGAGGCTGGACTCCCGGCTCAGAGGTAGGGACCTGACATTTGTGCGGAGGTCACACAGGGAGGAGGAGGAGGGCAGTCCTGTCACGGGCAGCTCGATATGGTCACGTTGATGGCGAGGCTGCCATTATCGGCGAAGAGTTGAGCGACGACGGTGTCGAAAACCAGGCTGTCGGCGGTGGACGGGGATCTGGTGCCGGTCAGACCGCGCGGGTTGGCCTCCCAGGTCAGGCGTCGGCGCTGGCGGCTCAGCACCAGGCGGTAGGAGAACCTCTCGGCTTGCCGGGCAGTGCCCAGGAGCAGCACCAGCAGCAGGAAGCGGTGCCGCCCGCCCACCTGCTCATTCCTCTCCAGCAGCACCACAAAGTGCTGGCCCAGGCAGCACTGCAAGGCCGCCCAGCCTCCCGGGCCCGGGCCCTGGATGCCGCTGGCCCGGAACACGATGCTGTCCCCCCGCAGGGTGGCCACCGAGCCCAGGTCCGGCAGGGCAGCCTTCAGCAGGCCCCGGCACTCGCTGCAGCGGGGTCCGCCCGGGCATGGCCAGGACAGCGGGCAGCCTCCCGCGGTCTCCTCCCCGCTTGCCGAGAGCCAGCCTGCAGCTGGGGCCTGCCGCTGAGGTTCATGGGCCAGCAACATGGGGAGAGAAAGAGAGACAGAAAGAGATCATTAGCGTTACTCCACCCAGCCACCACCCGGCAGGAAGAAACCCACCCTGCCCCCACAACTCTTTCTGGGAGCCAAATGCCAAGTGATGGGCACTCGCTGGCATGACTAGTACAGACTTGTGCCCTTCCACCCATCCATTTGGTCAGACCCACGAGGCATTGAGTGAAGGGGCTTCTCTGTCCTGACCCAAACCCTAAACTCTCAGCCTAACCCTAATCTCCAAATCTAACCAGGTCTCTACCCCTAACAATAAACCTAGTTTCTTCCCCTAACACAAAACTCCAACTCCTTCCCCAATCTCTAACTCTAATATCTAACCTTAATCTCTAACCCTATATCTAACCCTAATCCCAAACCCTATCCTCAATCTTTAACCCTAACATCTAACCCTAATCTCTAACCATAACCTCAAATCTCTAACTCTTATATCTAACCCTAACCCTAATTTCTATCCATAATACCTAATCCTAACCTGTAACCCTAATCTCTAATCTCTAACCCAAACCTCTAACTGCCCCATTTCAAAGGGCACTTGGGACAACCCAACATCACTGGGGGACTGGACTGGAGTTACGTCCATGAAAGGGTGGTAGGTCTCACTCCCCAAGTGATCCGTGCGGCCATTAATGTACAGGAGCAGGAGTAGGCCTTTCGGAGTCTGCTCTGCCATTCACTTAGATCCTGGCTGATCTGATAATCCGCAACTCCACCTTTCCTGCCTTTTCCCGCATAACCCTCAATCCCCCCTTACTGTCTGAAAAAATGTCTCTCTCAGCTTTGAAGATACTTAATGACCCAGCCCTCTGCAGCAAAGCAGTTCCTCAGATTCACTCTCCTCTGAGAGAAGAAATTCCTCCTCCCTGCTGTCTTGTGTGGGTGACCCCCTAACTCAGAGATGATGCCCTCTGGTCCTAGACTCTCACCCAAGAGGAAACAGCCTCACCACATCAAGTTCTCTACAAATCTTGTATGATTCAATAAGGTCTCCTTTGATTCATTGATATTCCAATGGGAGAATGGCCAAATTTACTCAACCCCTCCTCACAAGGGCAATTCTTCCATATTCAGGATGAACCTTCTCTGGACTGCCTCCAACATCAGAATATCTTTCCTTAGATAAGGAGACCAGAGGATTCTTAGCAACAACTAATGTTCATTTCAGGGTCCCCACTATTAAAGACAGCTTTCAATTCTAGATTTAGTCACTGTTTAGAAATTCCCGAACCATCCTTCAATACGAAGGGACAATATGGGAAGTCTTTGCAGCAAATATACTGTAACGCCTTTGAATAATGGCAGTGCATAGGTTCAGGGTATTCAGCCAGAGATTGAGACTGTGAGTGGGAGAGCACATTATATGCCATTAAATGATATATCGTAGGCAGATGCACATTTATCACAGCAGCTGCTTTGTAAGTCCGAGTCTGCGTTTGAAAATTTCAGGTTCATTACTATCGGCGACTGCAATTTACAATGAATATCAATTCCCACACTGATCTTATTCATGTTCTCATTAAAGGTTTCGTCGTTGAATCAAAATGCAACCCGTCATGTCGAAAAAAAAAGTAGCAGATGGTTAACCAATGGCACAGGGGATATTACTCATTGTCTTCAATCATTCACACGCATTTGATGCAAAGCTCTGGGACGTGCCGCCACTTCTATTTAAATCTGCAGCGTTTCCATTTCTGCACTCAATTTTGGCAAGTGAATAATAACGGCTAAGACAGTACATAGCGGGATAAGTGAAAAGAAATGAAAGGTCGCGGTGGGGGGGGGGGTCCAGATAAAGAAGTGAAGCTTTACAGGAAGCATAAAGTAGTAAGAGAGAAACAGTAGGGATAACGGATGTGGAATGTGCATCCATTTATTTACAAGCAGCCAGCTCCTGGCTCTCACTACTGGCTTTAATAAAGATTTATTCTAAAAGAGGTGAAAAAGGCTGGTTTTCCATACCAGAGTTCGCATTGCTTTGAAAATGAGGTCTTCAGGGGTGACGGTCACATTGGGCGGGGTGAAAACTGCGATGGTGGGGTAATGGTAATCCCTCTGGACTAGTAACCTACAGGCGCCAGATTAATGCCCTGGGGGTAAAGGTTCAAATCCTGTAGCCAATGGGATTTGATTGAGAGGAGGAGGATGCGCCCCCATCTACATCAACGGAGGTGAGGGTCAAGAGGGTCAAGTTCCTGGGAGTGACGATAACCTACAATCTGGACCTGTCACGTCGATGTGGTGGTCAAGGATGCACAAGAACACCTCTACTTCCTCAGGTGGCTTAGGAAATTCAGCATGTCCATAAGGTTGCTCACCAACAAGAGTTGGACCAAGCAAGATCAACATTACATTTACAGGCGCACCACAGAAAGCATAAAGGCTTGCTCTGGCAACTGCTCTGCCCAGGACCATGAGAAACTACAGAGAATTGTGCACACAGCCCAGACCATCACATAAGGAGAAAGTGAGGACTGCAGATGCTGGAGATCAGAGTCTGATCCTGATGGTGTTCCTGATGAAGGGCTTATGCTCGAAATGTCAACTCTCTTGCTCCTCAGATGCTGCAAGACCGGCTGTGCTTTTCCAACCATCACGAAGCCAACCTCCCATCCATGGACTCCATCTACATTTCTCGTTGCTGTGGAAAGGCTGCCAACATCATCAAAGACCCCTCCCACCCAGGTATGCCCTCTTCCAGCACGCAGAAGACACAGACACTTAAACACACATCAAAAGGTTCAAGAACAGCTTCTTCCCTGCTGTTATTAGACAGGTGAATGGACCTCTCGAACTTCAAATGTAATGTTGAACTTGCTTTGTGCACTGCACGTCCCATGCAGTTTAACCTTGCATGTCTCGCTCTGCCTGAACACCCCATGATCTGCATGTCTTTGTACGGTATGATCTGCCTGCACTGCTCGCAAAACAAAACTTTTCACTGCACTTAGGTACACGTGACAACAACAAATCAAATCAAAAATGCAACATATAAATCTGGCATTGAAGGCCAGTCTTAGCAAGAGTGACCATTAAATTAATGCCAATTGTTGTTTAAAAATGCAAGAAACGCTTCAGAGTTGGAAATCTCCCATCTGACCAAGGGGGTGCCAGTACATAGTTCCTTGAAAGCAACGTCACAGGTATACAGGGTGGTTTGGCACATTTGCCTTCATTGGTCAGGAGTTGGGATGTCATGTTAAAGTTGTACATTTGGAGTACTGCGTGCAGTTCTGGCGCCTTGCTATAGAAAGGATGTTATTAAACTGCAAAGGGTGCAAAACATATTTACAAGGATGTTATCAAGACTGGAGGGTTTGGGTTATAAGGGGAGGCTGGATAGACCGGGACTATTTTCTCCTACACCATAAGAGGCCAAGGAGTGACCTTAAAGAGGTTCATGAGGCGCATGGAAAGGGTGAATAGCCAAGGTCTCTTCCCCAGGGGTGGGGAGTCCAAAACCAGAGGGCATAGGTTTAAGGTGAGAGGGGAAAGATTTAGAAGTGACCATAGGGGTAACATTTTCATGCAGAGACTGGTGCGTGTATGGATTGAAGTGCCAGATGAAGTGGTAGAGGTGGGTAACATTATAAGATTTGAAAGGCATTTGCACAGATACATGAATAGAAAAGGTTCAGACAGACATGGGCCAAACGTGGGCAAACAGGGCTGGTTCAGTTTAGGAAACCTGGTTGGGCCGAAGGGCCTGTTTCTGTGCTGTATGACTCTATGCGGGTCCACGCCTACAGCAACAAGGATAACTCTTAACTGTCCTCTGAAGTAGTTTAGTAAGCTATTCAGTTCAACGGGCAATCAGTTCGACGCTGGCCTTGTCAGTGATTGGGGCCCACATCCCCCTAAAGAATAAATCAGAAAGAGAAAACTAATAGAGGTGATAAAAGGGATTGACAGAGCATGTCAGGAGAGACTATAGGGTGGGAGCACAGCTTTAAAATGACAGCTACGACCTTCCAGGATGCTGTCAGGAAGTAGGGTTTCATACAAAAGGGCATGTTAACCTCAAACTCTCTCAAGGCTGAAGCTCCACTGAGATCCTTTTGCTTAGGCCTGGGTTTGCCTGTAAGAGTGACCAGTTTGAGACCCCTCCTTGGACCTGGAGATTTCAGTCAATGCTGGAGTGTTAGAGTGATCCAACCCCGTGGGGCCGTGTTGGATGGAGGATATGATACATCCAAGTGGAAAACATCCCAAATCTGCCAGGCCCCAAACATTTACTGGAATAGGGAGTTGTAGGGAGCATGCTAATCCACACAGTGAGCCAACAGGTCACCACCAGCTCCCCACGCCCTGGCATTTAAGATCGAGTAGTGAGTTCTCAAACAGCTCTGGGGCCGAAAAGGGTCTTTGTGCATTTATATAATATCTGCCAGAACGTCAGATCATCCCACTTCATAGCCGATGCAATAATTTGATGCTGTGGGAAATTCAGCAATCGATTTGCAGCCAGCCAGCTCCCACTAATAGCAATGAGATAAACAGTCAAGGAATTTCAGACCACACAGCGACTACAGCACTTTGGTCCATTGAGTCTGTGCTGGTCAGAAACAAGTAACAAACTTTCCTAATCCCTAACTTCTAATTTGTTTTTCTTTTAATTGGTGTTGGTTGTACAAGAGTTGGGAGGTCATGTTGCAGCTGTACAGGACATTGGTTAGGCCACTATTGGAATATTGCGTGCAATTCTGGTCTCCTTCCTATCAGAAAAGTGTTGTGAAACTTGAAAGGGTTCAGAAAAGATTTACAAGGATGTTGCCAGAGTTGGAGAATTTGAGCTATAGGGAGAGGCTGAACAGGCTGGGGCTGTTTCAGAGGATGTGGTGGGGGCTGGTACAATTGCAACATTTAAAAGGCATCTGGATGGGTATATGAATAGGAAGGGTTTGGAGGGATATGGACCAGGTGCTGGCAGGCGGGACTAGATTGGGTTGGGATATCTGGTCGGCATGGACAAGTTGGACCGAAGGGTCTGTTTCAGTGCTGTACATCTCTATGACTATGGTTTAAGAATAAATCCTGAAGGAGTTTTTCTTTTTTCAGATTACTCCTATGAAATCTTGCATGTGCTCTCAAGAAAGCAGACAGGGTCTCAGTTTAACATCTCAGTAGAAGCCAGCACCTCAGACAGTGCGGCACTCCCTCTGCACTGCCCTGGAAGTATCAGCCTAATTCGGTATTCACAGAGTGGGACTTGAACCCATGACCTTTGAACTCTAAAATGACAGCTCGTAATTTAAAATGCCATTGGTTTGGGGCAGGGCCACAGTCACACAAGTGCCTGTCACCTTCAAACACTCTTTCTCCACAGGCCAACATAGATACTTGTAAACTTTTACACTGAACTATTCAACTAGATGGGGCAAGGCAGTGGAGCCCAGACATGTCCTCCCATACAATCATTGAGTCAAACAGCATGGAAACAGACTCCTTGGTCCAAATATTTACAAGGATATTACTGGGACTGGAGGGTTTGTGTTATAAGGAGAGGCTGAATAGGCTGGGTCTTTTTTCACTGGGGCATAAGAGGTTGAGAGGTGACCTTATTATAGAGTTTTATAAAATCATGAGAGGCATGGATAAGGTGAATTGCGAGGTCTTTTCCCCAGGGAGGGGGGAGTTCAAAACCAGAGGGGAAAGATCTAAAAGGGACCTGAGGGGCAACTTTTTAAAGCAGAGTGTGATTCGTGTGTGGAATATTGTGCCCCATTTCTTTTTATTTCAAAAATATAATTCATTCATAAAAGTATCATATATACATTGTACCCACTATATGCAAAATCCACTTTTGAAGTGAATGATTCCACTTAGCCCACCATTTCCTGAGGTTTCACTCCCAGCCCTGGCTTTTCAGTGACTTTGATTGATGTCTCAATGCTCCGGTAACAGAATCATCTGCTTCGATTAGGACAGCTAACTGCTCTCAGCTTATCGAACGCTGTTATCTCGAGCCTCCCCAACCAACATCTCCCACATCGCCCTCCACAACCCCCCTCAGCTGCCCACCTCTCCCCAGGGTCAGCTGCTCATTCACTGCAGCCACTCAGAATGAGATTGATCAGCACGGTTAATCTGAGAGGCACCAGGCCAGTTGCTGGTCAAAAGTAAAAGACACATCCAAACTGTTTCCGCACTAATGAAGGATTTGTCTATTAGATCTATACCCTGTCCACTAATCCATTAGCCTGTCCTTATCGATTGTTCCCACTCCTCTGGCAGCACAATTTTAAAACTCTCATCCCTCTGAAATGTTCTATGGTTAGATGGGCTTTGGATCGGTTTCACCAGGTTGGCATAACATCAAAGACCTGTACTGCGCTGTAATGTTCTAAGTACTCTGATTCAATCTATCCATGGTCTTCTCCCTCACTAACTCAGCACTGTCCTTCGGCTGGAGCAACCCTCCACCAAGTTCCCCGGCCCATCTGGATTCCTACCTTTGAGGCTCTCCAAAGGTGTTTAGTTGCAGCTCAGTAGAACTCGCCCCAACACAGCTTTCTGCCTCCTCCTCCCATCGAAAGTCCTCCTTAAGATCCACCTTTTACTGAGCACTTGCCGAGTGAGAAAGTTGCTCGTGATTTCCCAGTTGGGATTTATGTTATGATAAATTTGTGACCCACCCATCAGTGGAAAGATCTTCCTTACATTTCCCCAATCTAACCTCCTCTTGCTCTTAAAACATCTGCCATTCAGTCATCTCCTTCCTGGACAGTTCAGCCTTTCCAGATCACTCCTGAGGTTGTCAAAGCCATTCCACAAATCCATGCTCCTACTTTTCCTGACTGATATTCATGTTAATTTTAATCGAGAGTAGCTCAGGATGGATTACTGTCTGCAATTCAATCCCACCCCATCAACTTAAAGTATCCTTGATAACATCCTCAAATATTACGGTGGTGTTGGGTACAATAATAAATAATGGTTAGCTCTGCTTGACTCAGGCAGTGAACACTAGTTAGCACTGCATGACCCAGATAGTGAACACTGGTTAGCACTACATAACCCAGAGGCTGAATACTTAGTACTGTATGACCCAGACAGTGAACACTGGTTAGCACTGCGTGACCCAGACAGTGAACACTGGTTAGCACAGTGTGACCCAGACAGTGAACACTGGTTAGCACTACAAGACCCAGATGGTGAACACAGGTTAGCACTGCGTGATCCAGATAGTATACACAGGTTAGTACTGCATTACCCAGGTAGTGAATGTGGGTTAGCACTGAGTGACCCAGACAGTGAATGCTGTTTAGCACTGTGTGACACAGACAGTGAACACTGGTAATCACTGTGTGACCCAGACAGTGAACACTGGTTAGCACTGTGTGATCCAGACAGTGAACACTGGTTAGCACAGTGTGATCCAGAGTGAACACTGGTTAGCACTGCGTGACCCAGATAGTGAACACTGGCTGGTACTGTGTGACCCAGATAGTGAATGCTGGTTAGCACTGTGTGACTCAGACAGTGAACACAGGTTAGCACAGCGTGACCAAGACAGTGAACACTGGTTAGCACTGCGTGACCCAGATAGTGAACACTGGTTAGCACTGTGTGACCCAGACAGTGAACATGGGTTAGCACTGCGTGATCCAGATAGTGAACACTGGTTATCACTGTGTGACACAGATTGAACACTGGTTAGCCGTGACCCAGACAGTGAACACTGGTTAGCACTGCATGACCCAGACAGTGAACACTGGTTGGCACAGTGTGACCCAGATGGTGAACACTGGTTAGCACTGCATGACCCAGATAGTGAACCCTGGTTAGCACAGTGTGACCCAGACAGTGAACACTGGTTAGCACTACAAGACCCAGATGGTGAACACTGGTTAGCACTGCGTGATCCAGATAGTGAACACTGGTTAGTACTGCATGACCCAGGTAGTGAATGTGGGTTAGCACTGTGTGACCCAGACAGTGAACGCTGGTTAGGACTGTGTGACCCAGAGAGTGAACAATGGTTAGTACTGTGTGACCCAGAGTGAACACTGGTTAGCAGTGCGTGACCCAGATAGTGAACACTGGTTAGCACTGCATGACCCAGACAGTGAACACTGTCTAGCACTGCGTGATCCAGATAGTGGGCTGCACGGTGGCACAGTGGTTAGCACTGCTGCCTCACAGCGCCAGAGACCCAGGTTCAATTCCCGCCTCAGGCGACTGACTGTGTGGAGTTTGCACGTTCTCCCCGTGTCCGTGTGGGTTTCCTCCGGGTGCACTGTGTGACCCAGATAGTGAACACTGGTTAGCACTGTGTGACCCAGACAGTGAACACAGGTTAGCACTGCATGACCCAGACAGTGAACACTGGTTAGCACAGTGTGACCCAGAAGGTGAACATTGGTTAGCACTGTGTGACCCAGACAGTGAACACGGGTTAGCACTGCGTGACCCAGATAGTGAACACTGGTTAGCACTGTGTGACCCAGACAGTGAACACTGGTTAGCACTGCGTGACCCAGACAGTGAACACTGGTTAGCACTGTGTGACTCAGACAGGAAACACTGGCTAGCACTGCGTAACCCAGATAGTGAACACTGGTTAGCACTGCATGACCCAGACAGTGAACACTGGTTAGCACTGCGTGACCCAGACAGTGAACACGGGTTAGCACTGCATGATCCAGACAGTGAACACTGGTTAGCACAGTGTGACCCAGAAGGTGAACACTGCTTATCACTGCATGACCCAGAGAGTGAACACTTAGTACTGTGTAATCCAGACAGTGAACACTGGTTAGCACTGCATGACCCAGGTAGTGAACGTGGGTTAGCACTGTGTGACCCAGACAGTGAACACTGGTTAGCACTGCATGACCCAGACAGTGAACACTGGTTAGCACTGTGTGACCCAGACAGTGAACGGTGGTTAGCACTACATGACCCAGATAATGAACACTGGTTAGCACTGCATGATCCAGATAGTGAACACTGGTTAGCACTGTGTGACCCAGACAGTGAACACTGGTTCGCACTGCGTGACCCAGATAGTGAATGCTGGTTAGCACTGTGTGACTCAGATAGTGAACACTGGTTAGCACTGCGTGACCCAGACTGTGAACATTGTTAGCACAGTGTGAACCAAACAGTGAACACTAGTTAGCATTGCGTGACCCAGAATGAACACTGGTTAGCACTGCATGACCCAGATAGTGAACACTGGTTAGCACTTCGTGATCCAGAGACTGAACACTGGTTAGCACTATGTGACCCAGATAGTGAATACTGGTTAGCACTGAGTGACACAGAGTAAACACTGGTTAGCACTGCATGACCCAGATAGTGAACACAGGTTAGCACTGAGTGACACAGAGTAAACAATGGTTAGCACTGCATGACCCAGATAGTGAACACTGGTTAGCACTACATTACCCAGATAGTGAACACTTAGTACTGTGTGACCCAGACAGTGAACACTGGTTAGCACTGCATGATCCAGACCGTGAACACTGGTTAGCACTGCGTGATCCAGAGGCTGAACACTGATTAGCACTCCATGACCCAGATAATGAACACTGGTTAGCACTGCATGACCCAGCATGAACACTGTTAGCACAGTATGTGCAGAGGGTGAACACTAGTTAGCACAGTGTGACGCAGATAGTGAACCCTGGTTAGTATTGTGTGACCCAGACAGTGAACACTAGTTAGCACTGTGTGACCCAGACAGTGAACACTAGTTAACACTGCGTGATCCACACAGTGAACGTATGTTAGCACTGTGTGACTCAGCGAGCAAATGCTGGTTAACACTGCATGACCCAGAGAATGAACACTGGTTAGCACTGCGTGACCCAGACAGTGAACACTGGTTAGCACTGCGTGAAGCAGGCAATGAACACTGGTTAGCACTGCGTGACCCAGATAGTGAACCTGGTTAGCACTGCGTGACCCAGATAGTGAATACTGGTTAGCACTGTGTGACCCAGACAGTGAACGCTGGTTAACACTGCATTACCCAGACAGTGAACACTGGTTAGCACTACAAGACCCAGACAGTGAACACTGGTTAGCACTGTGTGATCCAGATCGTGAACACTGGTTAGCACTGCGTGACCCAGATCGTGAACACTGGTTAGCACTGTGTGACCCAGACAGTGAACACTGGTTAACACTGTGTGACCTAGATAGTGAACACTGGCTATCACTGTGTGACCCAGACAATGAACACTGGTTAGCACTGCGTGACCCAGATAGTGAACACTGTTCAGCACTGTGTGACACAGACAGTGAACACTGGTTATCACTGTGTGACCCAGACAGTGAACACTGGTTAGCACTGTGTGACCCAGACAGTGAACACTGGTTAGCACTGTGTAACCCAGACAGTGAACACTGGTTAGCACTGCGTGACACAGAGTAAACACTGGTTAGCACTGCGTGACCCAGACAGTGTACACTGGTTAGCACTGCATGAACCATACAGTGAACACTTAGTACTGTGTGATCCAGACAGTGAATACTGGTTAGCAATGCATGATCCAGGTAGTGAACGCTGGTTAGCACTGTGTGACCCACATAGTGAACACTGGTTAGCACTGTGTGACCCAGTGAACACTGGTCAGCACTGCGTGACCCAGACTGTGAACATTGTTAGCACAGTGTGAACCAGACAGTGAACACTAGTTAGCATTGCGTGACCCAGAATGAACACTGGTTAGCACTGCATGACCCAGATAGTGAACACTGGTTTGCACTTCATGATCCAGAGACTGAACTCTGGTTAGCACTATGTGACCCAGATAGTGAACACTGGTTAGCACAGTGTGACCCAGACAGTGAACACTGGTCAGCACTGCGTGACCCAGACTGTGAACATTGTTAGCACAATGTGAACCAGACAGTGAACACTAGTTAGCACTGCGTGACCCAGAATGAACACTGGTTAGCACTGCATGGCCCAGATAGTGAACACTCGTTAGCACTATGTGACCCAGACAGTGAACTCTGGTTAGCACTATGTGACCCAAATAGTGAATACTGGTTAGCACTGAGTGACACAAAGTGAACACTGGTTAGCACTGCATGACCCAGATAGTGAACACTGGTTAGCACTGTGTGACTCAGACAGTGAACACTGGTTAGCACTGCGTGACCCAGACTGTGAACATTGTTAGCACAGTGTGAACCAGACAGTGAACACTAGTTAGCACTGCATGACCCAGGTAGTGAACACTGGTTAGCACTTCGTGATCCTGAGACTGAACACTGGTTAGCACTATGTGACCCAGACAGTGAACTCTGGTTAGCACTGCGTGACCCAGACAGTGAACTCTGGTTAGTATTGTGTGACCCAGACAGTGAACACTGCTTAGCACTGCATGACCCAGACAGTGAACATTAGTTAGCACAGTGTGACTCAGGCAGTGAACACTGGTTAGCACTGCGTGACCGAGACAGTGAACACTGGTTAGCACTGCATGACACAGACAGTGAACATTAGTTAGCACAGTGTGATCCAGACAGTGAACACTGTTTGGCACAGTGTAACTCTGACCGTGAACAGTGGTTAGCACTGCGTGACCTAGACAGTGAACACTGGTTAGCACTGTGTGACTCAGAATGAACACTGGTTAGCACTGTGTGACCCAGAGTGAACACTGGTTAGCACTGTGTGACCCAGACAGTGAACACGGGTTAGCACTGTGAGACCCAGAGTGAACACGGGTCAGCCGTGACCCAGACAGTGAACACTGGTTTGCACTGTGTGACCCAGAGTGAACACTGGTTAGCTCTGTGTGACTCAGATAGTGAACACTGGTTAGCACTGCATGACGCAGACAGTGAACATTAGTTAGCACAGTGTGACCCAGACAGTGAACACTGGTTAGCACAGTGTAACTCTGACTGTGAACAGTGGTTAGCACTGTGTGACCCAGACAGGAAACACTGGTTAGCACTGTGTGACACAGACAGTGAACACTGGTTAGCACAGTGTGACCCGATGGTGAACACTGGTTAGCACTGCATGACCCAGACAGTGAACACAGGTTAGCAGTGTGTGACCCAGACAGTGAACGCTGGTTATCACTGTGTGACCCAGACAGTGAACACTGGTTAGCACTACATGACCCAGATAATGAACACTGGTTAGCACTGCGCGATCCAGATAGTGAACACTGGTTAGCACTGCGTGACCCAGATAGTGAACACTTAGTACTGTGTGACCCAGACGGTGAACACTGGTTAGCACTGCATGACCCAGATAGTGAACACTGGTTAGCAGGGCATGACTCAGACAGTGAACACTGGTTAGCACTGCGTGACCCAGAGTGAACACTGGTTAGCACTGCATGACCCAGACCGTGAACACTGGTTAGCACTGTGTGACCCAGTCAGTGAACATTGGTTTGCACTGCATGACCCAGACAGTGTACACTGGTTAGCACAGTGTGACCCAGATAATGAACACTGGTTAGCACTGCATGAACCAGACAGTGAACACTTAGTACGTGTGACCAAGACAGTGAACACTGGTTAGCACTGCATGATCCAGGTAGTGAACGCTGGTTAGCACTGTGTGACCTAGACAGTGAACACTGGTTATCACTGCATGACCAAGGTAGTGAACGCTGGTTAGCACTGTGTGACCCAGACAGTGAACACTGGTCAGCACTGCGTGACCCAGACTGTGAACATTGTTAGCACAGTGTGAACCAGACAGTGAACACTAGTTAGCATTGCGTGACCCAGAATGAACACTGGTTAGCACTGCATGGCCCAGATAGTGAACACTGGTTAGCACTTCATGATCCAGAGACTGAACTCTGGTTAGCACTATGTGACCCAGTGAACTCTGGTTAGCACTGCATGACCCAGATATTGAACACTGGTTAGCACTGTGTGACCCAGACAGTGAACACTGGTTAGCACTGCGTGACCCAGTGAACACTGGTTAGCATTGAGTGACCCAGAGAGAGCACTGTTAGCACAGTGTGATGCAGAGAGTGAACACTGGTTAGTATTGTGTGACCCAGACAGTGAACACTGGTTAACAGTGCATGACCCAGACAGTGAACACTGGTTAGTATTGTGTGACCCAGACAGTGAACATTAGTTAGCACAGTGTGACCCAGGCAGTGAACACTGTAGTTAGCACAGTGTGACCCAGGCAGTGAACACTGGGTTGCACTGCATGACCCAGATAGTGAGCAGTGGTTATTACTGTGTGACCCAGACAGTGAACACTGGTTATCACTGCATGACCCAGATAGTGAACACTGGTTAGCACTGTGAGACCCACGCAGTGAACACGAGTTAGCACTGCTTGACCCAGATAGTGAACACTGGTTAGCACTGTGAGTCCCACGCAGTGAACACGGGTTAGCACTGCTTGACCCAGACAGTGAACACTGGTTAGCACTGACATAGAAGGTGAATGTTAGTGAACACAATGATGGGTTAAACACTTGTAAAAGGTAACATTTGCAGGGGTTTTGGGAAAGAGACAGGGTGTGCAGGGGACTAAATGAACTGAGTTTCCCATTCTGCACTGCTCGATTCTGTGATTTGTTGTGAACTGATTTTTTGTTTGAACATTTGTCCATTGCAAATATCTTGTCATTATGGCTGTTAAACCAATTTGAAAGGAAATTAAATGAGGTGGATGGAACTATACAGAATGGATTGAATCTACCCTATATATACATATACACACACATACAAACACACACATATATGAGGCAGACTGTCATTTCACACATTTGTATGATGCACCATTACATTCATTTTTATAGCCAATTGCTCAAATAAATGTAGCGTCAAGTTCTTCAGATAAAAACTATTTGGAAAGAATGTGGGGGTTAAAAGCTTGATCGAGCAGTCCAGGGGCTCTTCTGTCATTCCAGTGACTGGATCAAATATGAAGAGACTTTGAACTGTATTAGACTGAAAGCTGAACTGGTACAATTCAGCATTCTGGTAGCGAGAGGCTTGAAAGCTGAGGAGCTGACTGAATTTACCGCATCAGTGGGCCGATCTGTTTATATTCCAACCCATTACAGCCTCATCCATATGCAGGCCTTCAGTATTTGATGACTGTCTGTACTTTATTGGACAGGTTCAATGATTACAGTTAAAGGGACTCTGGGAATAGTGCATTAGTCTGAAATCCAGGAGATGGATGAGCCAGCCCTTCGAGACGCAATCAGTGTCAAGCTTACAATATCCTATTTCTGGCACAGTTTCTTTTACAAAAGGAACTCCCCACCTTCAGTTACTAAAGGACAACTGCTCTAAATTTAACAGTGTGCAGCTTCTTAAAAACAATTAAGTGATTGCAAGCTGGGTGTGTGTGGGGGGGGGTGGTTTGGCAAACAATTCGCAGCTTTTTACCAAATGCTTCACATAAATTCTGTCAGTCAGTCACATAGTCAATGACAGCTTGACAAAGTCAGTCAGTTTTACATTTGTTGCTAATTTATAACGAAACTCAGAGCAGTCTGTGCACAGGTATCTCTCAGCAAAACGTGGCTTGCTTCCTCACCTGAAAAGGTTGAGGAGGGATCTAACAGGTATGGTTATAATTATAGGTGACTCTGAAAAGATAGATGCAAACACCCTATTTTCTCTAGCGGGAAAATCTGTAGCAAAGGGGACGTAAAGTCCGAGCGGAGCCATTTAAAAGTGCAATTGGGAAACCTGTTCTACTCAAAAACATAAATCGCTCCCAAATCCCAGCAGGGCTTGGCAGCATCTGCGGAGATAAAGCAGAGTTAACCTGTGGGTCCAGAATGACTCTTTACTCGGCACACAAAAGGAAAATGGCAGTTGGGGTCCCTCATTTGATTGGGTACAGTTCCAAAGACCACGGAAATTTACCAGATCAGGATCAATAGAATGGAGGTTGTTGGCTATTTTAATTGCTTTCACACATTTGCATAACATTGTGCCACACAAATGCCACGCAATGACCATGTCCAATAAGAGACAATCTAACCACCAGCCCTTGACATTCAACAGTGTTGCCATCACTGATTCTCCCACATTCTTGGGTTTACCATTGATCTGAAACACAACTGAACTCACCATATAAATACAGTGGCAACAAGAGCAGAGGCCAGGAATACTGCGGTGATTAACTCACCTCCTGACTCCCCAAATCCTGTCCACCATCTGCAAGGCACAAGTCAGGATTGTGATGGCATACTCCCCATTTGCCTGGATGGATGCCACTCTAACAACACTCAAGAAGATTGACACCATCCAGGACGAAGCTGCCCACCTGACTGACACCACATCCACAAGCATCCACTCCATCCACCACCAACACTTAGTAGCAGCAGTGTGCACTATCTACAAGTTGCACTACGGAAATTCACCAAAGATCCTCACACAGCACTTTCCAAACCCACAATCACTTCCATTTAAAAGGAGAAGGCCAGCTGATATATGGGAACACCACCCCCAGCAAGTTCCCCTCCAAGCCACTCACCAGCCAGACTTGGAAATATATCACCGTTCCTTCACTGTCGCTGGGTCAAAATCCTGGAATTCCCCCCCTAAGGGCATTTCGGGTTAACCCACAGCAAGTGGATTCAAGGCAGCAGCTCACCACCACCTTCTCATGGGCAACTAGGGATGGGCAATAAACGCTGGCCCAGCCACATCCCTTGAGTGAATTATAAAAAAAACTGACATCCATGTCCTCATCCTGCTGCAAGGAATGTCAACACAAGATCAAAGAACAGCACTACATCTTTAAATTTACAAGCTCCTGGACTCATCATAGGGTTCATCTATTTCAGCCCATGAATGCTCTCTCCCATATCGATTCTGGCTTTTCTCTCTCTCTCTCTCTTTCTCACGTTTTGCTTTTTGATAGAGCTGTTCATTGTCCTGCCATCCACACTCAGTTTGGCCCAATGCTTTGTTTCTTCTCTACAATTAGTGGGCAGCACGGTGGCACAGTGTTAGCACTGCTGCCTCACAGCGCCAGAGACCCGGGTTCAATTCCCACCTCAGGCGACTGACTGTGTGGAGTTTGCACGTTCTCCCCGTGTCTGCGTGGGTTTCCTCCGGGTGCTCCGGTTTCCTCCCACAGTCCAAAGATGTGCAGGTCAGGTGAATTGGCCATGCTAAATTACCCATAGTGCTAGGTAAGAGGTAAATGTAGGGGTGGGTTGCGCTTCGGCGGGTCGGTGTGGACTTGTTGGGCCGAAGGGCCTGTTTCCACACTGTAAGTAATCTAATCTAATCTAATTGTTACCTGTCCTGCTGCCTTCAGTTGCATGACATCTTTGTCATTTAATTTCGCCTGCCCTCTATGCAGATTTTCTCTCTCTCCTCTTTCATCTGAGCAGAGCCCATCACATTTCTAGCAGGCTCCCTGGACTCTAAACTCTTTCTCTCCCCAGAGACACTGCCAGAGCTACTGAGTTCCTCCAGCACTTTCTGTTGCCGTCTCAGATCTCCAACACTCGGAGTTACTCATTTCATAACCTTCCTACCATTTTTAAGTTCCTGCGAAGAGTCACGCTCTATTTGGAATATTAACCCGGCTTATTTCGCCGCCAGCACTTCCCAGCATTTTCTGTTTTTTTATTTCAGATCATCGGTATTTCATTTTTGTTATCAGTCAATTATGGTTTGGGCGTAGTTTTAAAGCACAGAGAGTAAGTGCAGATGAATGAAATTGAGGTGATCAGCTCGGATCTGATAGAATAGTGGAATAATATGAAAGACTTGAATGACTTTTTACTCCTATGTGGGACCTGGCTCTGATAATGGAGACAGTAGAAAGCCTGGCCACACATACATCCCTATGGCCTTCAATTATCCATTGAAATCTGGTCTCTTATTGAGACTGAGGATGGACCTCATGGTAAGTATAAGAGATCCCTACACTGTGGAAGCAGACCATTTGGTCTATTGAGTCCACACTGACCCTACGCGGAGTATTCCAGCCAGATCTTATCCCTTATCCCTGTAACCCTGTATTTCCCGTGGCTAAACCACCGACCTGCACATCCCTGGACACTATGAGCAATTTAGCACGGCCGACCCACCTAACATGTACATCTTTGGACTTTGGGAGGAAACTGGAGCATTCGGAGGAAACCCACACAGACACGGGGAGAATGTGCAAACTCCACACAGACAGTCGCCCGAGGTTGGAATCGAACCCAGGTCCCTGGGTCTGTGAGGCAGCAGTGCTAACCACTAATGCACCATACTGCCTTCCATGCCCTTCATGATTTTATAAACCTCTTTATGGGTCACCCCTCAGCTTCCGACACTACAGGGGAGAAAAGCCCCAGCCTCTGCTTATAACTCAAACCCTCCAGTCCTGGCAAGATCCTTGTCAACTTTTTCTGCACCTCTTCTAGTTTAACAACATCTTTCCTGCAGCAGGGTGACCAGAATTGTTACGCAGTATTCCAAAAGTCACATAGAACTCTCCTGGTTTTTGTATTACTGTGTCAACGAACAGATTCCTGGTGGAAGTGCTCTGAGCTCAGGTAGTCATGGAGATGCACAGCATTAAAACAGACCCTCCGGTCCAACTCATCCATGCCGAACCAGATATCCTCACCTAATCTAGTCCCATTTGCCAGCACTTGGCCCGTTATCCCTCTAAACTCTTCCAATTCATGTACCCTTCCAGATGCCTTTTAAATGCTGTAATTGTATCAGCCACCACCACATCCTCTGGCCGCTCATTCCATACACACACCACCCCCTGTGATGTCCCTACCCTGGGGAAAAGACCTTGTCTATTCATCCTACCCATGCCCCTTCATGATTTTATAAACTTCAACCTCCGACACTCCAGGGAAAACAGCCCCAGCCCACTCAGCCTCTCCCTATAGCTCAAACCCTCCAACCCCAGCAACATCCTGGAAATCTTTACTAAACCCTTTCAATCGCATCTTTCCCATAGCGGCAGGGAGACCAGAACTGAACGCAGTTTTCCAAAAGTGGTCTAACCAATGTCCTGTACAGCTGCAACATGACCTCCCAACTCCTAAACTCAATACTCTGACTGATAAAGCATACCAAATGCCTTCTTCACTATCCTATCTATCTGTTACTCCAGTTTCAAGGAACTGTGAACCTGCACTCCAAGGTCTCTTTGTTCGGCAACTCTCCCCAGGAGCCTATCATTAAATGTATAAATCCTGCCCTGATTTGCCTTTTCAAAATGCAACATCAGATGGGTTGCATTTGGTCAGCCGACTGCAAGCAAAGTCATTCTTGAGGTAATGTATCCCCACAAGGACGGAGCAAGCACAATTTCATACTTGTAGGTGACAACATTTATCTGCAGGAACTGCGATACACTTGTCTGTTCTGACATTATACTGGGGGGGGGGGGGGGGGGGGGGGGTGGTTTCTTTTGAGTAGCCATTCTACACATGAGCATTGTACAGCCAGATGCCCGGGGATAGTTCTTGCTCACTAATTGTCTGGCCTGGGTCCAAAGTTTTGAATTAATCGGATTTTATTTTCCTTCATCGACATGCTGTGAGGTGGCAGCAGAAGGTGAGCGTCAGGTTGGCAAACTGAGCTAACATTTACAAGTTCCTGTTGCAAAATGCCGGGGTCGAAATAAATCTGTTAGTCACAGGGAGCAGAGATAATTACGCCAATGACTCCTGAATGGTACTAGAGGGCTTTTTGATCTCTAACATCTCCCAGTTCTTAACACTCTTTCCACACACCATTTCTTCCCCCCGCCCCCGCGCCCCACTGAGGCTGTTGGCAGTGCAGCTCGAATGGCAGGCCACGATGTGGGACTGGACAAGTCATTTGGTAAATCAGAGTTCAAGTTCTGTGTTGGAGAATGAGAATTTAGCTCCAACGTGGCCACTTCTCCACTTCTGTTTGTCAGAAAAGAATCCTGTGAAGGCATGAGCAGTTCACTGACATTCCTTTTATTAAGGGAAGGAAGCCCACAGGGACTGGATGGGACGAATGGCCTCCCCCTGGATACTCGAACGACTCTACAACCTGGCCGGCCAAGCGTGACCCCAGTCACCCACCAGGATACTCGATTCCCAGCCACCCGTGTGCACCAAGAGGAATGAGAGGGGATCTTACAGAAACCTATAAAGTTATGACAGGGATAGATAAGACTGAGGCAAGCACATTGTTTCCTCTGGTATGAGGGACTCGGACTAGGGGACATGGCTTCAAGATTAGCAGGAGTAGATTGAGGACAGAGATGAGGAGGAACTGCTTTTCTCAAAGAGTAGTGAATCTATGGAATTCTCTGCCCAAGGAAGCAGTAGAGGCAGCTTCATTAAACATATTCAAGACACAGTTGGATGGGTTTTTACATGGTAGGGGAATGAAGGGTTAGGGGGATAATGCAGGCGGGAGGAGCTGAGGGGATGGATAGATCAGCCATGATCTTAATGAATGGCAGAACAGGCTCAACGGGCCAAATGGCCTCTGCCTGCTTCTATTACCATGAAATAAACCCATGAAAGGTCCCTCACCAACTCCTTTGACCAGGCCACAGGTTGGGTAACACCATGGCAACCTTGCCAGTGATGCCCCCAACAATGAGACGTTGCATTGGCTTATTCTGTTCCTGGTGTGCAAACAGCTGGCGTTACACAGTCTGAACTGGGGGTGGGGGTGGGGATGGGGGTGCGGGAGCACGGCTGGACTGGGCAGTCACTGGATGCCAGTGGCAATGTGCCTGTGACAGTGCCACAAGGGCTGACGTCCAGCCTCACCCTTTGATGGTTCCAAAAGGGCAGCGCTGCAAGAGGGAATGGGGGATTATGGAAACAATTGCTGCTGTGAGCATGAGCACCACCACCTCGTTAGCTGTCGCCCCACCCCCCACCCCCGATGTTACCAGCAGTACGACCCAGTGCAAACTAAGTCTGTCGGTGAACGGTCCCACACACTTCCTGTTCTCAGCTTGCTTCCAGCCAAATCCCAGCAGGCTATGCACCGCTTGGGAAGCTTCAGGACGTGCTGGCACATGCCGACAATGATTCACATGCAGCAATATTGTTCCGAGGCAGTGACAGCCCGTGTGGTGCTTCACGGGTCATTTTAAAAGTAACATTTTGCACGAATTTCTGCAGAGGCCATTCGCTCGGCTGTCCTTCAATTCAAACTGCACGGTTTTTGCTAATTGCAAAGCTTCTTTATTCCCTGCGCTTCAATACCCAGAGAGGAGAAAGGTTGGAAATGCTGGGATTAGGAGAGGTGCAGGGATAATATGGATGGGTGAGGGACACATGGAAATTGGGGGAGATGCGGGGAGGGAGCTATGGGAGGAGATATGGGGCGGTGGCGGGTTACAGATGGTGGGGATTATATGGAGGGTGACATGGAAATGGACAGGTGAGGGAGCATACGCACAGTTGGGGAAATATATGGATGTATGTGGAGAGGATATGGATATGTGCAGCAAGGATATGGACAGGTGGGGGGAGGATATGGACAGGTGGGGGGAGGATATGGACAGGTGGGGGGAGGATATGGACAGGTGAGGGGAGTCCTCTTCCACAACACCTGATGAAGGAGCAGCACTCCGAAAGCTAGTGCTTCCAAATAAACCTGTTGGACTACAACCCGGTGTGGTGTGATTTTTAACATTGTGACATTGTAAGTCTTCACTGCAGGCACATGCCTGTAACTTGCAGTGACTGCAGAAATGATCAAATTCAGGCCCATTCACTCCAAGCAGCTCAGCCAGAGGGGGCTGACAGGTATTCGCCTCGACTCTCAGTCAAAGTGAGCGAAGTCTATTGGAGAGGGGTTTGGGAGAGGAGCACCGGTTGTGAGCCGAAGGGTGTGTGCTGAAAGGGACACTCTGGGATAGGTATGGTTCGGAGATGGGCAGAGTGTGGGGGTGAGGGTGGAGAATTGGTGGGTGGGAGCATGCAGCCTCAGACTTGGAATAGCAGACAAATAAACCTGAAAAGGAAACAATATGAACCATCTCCCATTGCTCAGAGAAGTCAATAAGTGGCAGCAATCTGCAGAGCATTTTGCAATAAATGCCATTTGAAACAGCCATCTCTGTCTGAGTGCCATTAGTAACACCACCAGATAGTGCTCAAATTAAGAAATGTAATTACCTTTTTTTTTGGTCCAGACCAGCACTGTTAGAGGAAAAGCAACTGAAATTAGACACTAATAAATCCCGAGGGAGCAATAATACCTGTATTTTTAGAGCTAAGTGCTACCTTTTAAAAGAACATTTATTTTCCAAACAATATTAGTTCATTTTAAAAGGCAGTTCTGTTCAAATGTTGAATAAAATGTAGCCTTCTTTTCAAAAAGTAAATCTATATTCCCTAAAGGAATTTACTTGTTAATGCCGTGTCAGATGAAAGGACGGGGAGTTGGAGGGGGGGAACTGAGTGAAATAATTGTCATCATCGATACCAAGGCTTTTTAAACCATGTAAAGCCGTTAGTGTCACAATTCATTTATTGATCCATTCCTCAGCTCGATGCTAAAGAGAATGTACTGCATGTGTGGTGTAACTTTCAGATTAATGGGGTGCATCACATCCAAATAAATCCCAAATGATCAAAATTTAAATTCCCCGTTGTGTTCGGAATAGCTGAAAAATTGCTCTCAGTACAGAATGGGAAGAGCAAGTATGGGGNAGGGGGAGGACAAGTGGGGGGGGGGGAGGGGGGGGGGATGGAGTAGGGATGGAGCAGGACAGGATGGGAACACGGGGGAGCGGAGCTGGGAATGGAGGGGACTGTTGGTGGGAATAATCGGGGATGGAGTGGGAATGCAAGGGGACAGAATAGGATTGGAGGGGGATGGAGAAAGTTTGCGAATGGAGGGGTGGCAATGAAAGGAGATGGGCTGATGGGAATGCTGGGTGATGGAGCTTGGGAAAGGATTGAAACACTAAATGCTCCGACTGGAATCTCTGGAGATGCTGCCAATTCCTATGCACGTACCAAAAAGAAGCAGAAATGTATTATTCGGGCCCTCAGACCTGCCTCACCGTTCAATAAGATTGTAGCTGACTCCTTGGTGTTTTAAATTCCACATTTCCCACCCTCTCCCGATAATCCTGGATATTTACAAACATCCACTTTCAGACAGAGAGCTCCAAATTCACAGCAACCCTCTGACAGACAGAAAATAAACTCCTTTTCTCTATCCTATTTTTAAACGACTCGTCTCAAGATTACTCATTCTTCCCAGATACACCTTGTCAAGTCCCATTCAGCACATTTCCCATTTTAACCAGGTCATCTCTGGCATTTCTAAACTCCAATGCAAACAAGCTCAGCCTGTCCAACCTACCCTGGTACGACAACGCAATCATTCCAGGTATCAATCTCACTCTCCTCCTCTGACTCACACAGGCAGAGACGGATGGAAGCAGTGGCAAAGATGAATTTCACTTCATCTCATCAGGGGGTTATGCAGATTTAGCAGAAGATCAGCAAACACAGCAGATACATTTCTGGTTTGTAACAGACTGTGCAGATAAGCCACCCCATCTATATCCAGCCTTCCAGCTCCATTGACTTGAATGATGTGTAACCCATGCAGTTTCTGGAATGGGAATCACTTTGAAACACTGGCCATTCACTAGCCTACCCTGGGCCTTTCTGAGATGTTCATACCCCTATCCCTGCACACTGTGGGACCACTAATGTGCCCCTATACCGCAGGCACTCAGTAAATAATGTTTAAAATAAACACAGAGGTATTGACGTTCACTGTTTATAAGCAAATTCCTAGAGGCAGCTCATATATACAGGCAAACTAACAATGCTGCTTATTATTATCAAGGCCATCGTATCGCACAATAGAAGAAGAAATCAGGTTCCAAAAGGAGTAGGAGAAAGTGGGAACTCGCAGATAGAGTCAGAGAGATGTACAGCACGGAAACAGACCCTTCGGTCCAACTCGTCCATGCCGACCAGATGTCCTAAACTAATCTAGTCCCATTTGACAGCACTGGCCCATATCCTTCTAAACCCTTCCAAATAAACCTGTTGGACTAATACCCAGTGTAGTGTGATTTTTAACTTTGTGACATTGTAAGTCTGCGCTGTAGGTACATGCGCAGGTGTATTCATATACCCATCCAGATGCCTTTTAAATGCTGTAATTGTACCAGCCCCCACCACTTCCTCTGGCAGCTCATTCCATACACGCACCACCCTCTGCATGAAAAGGTTGGCCCTTTGGGTCCCTTTTAAATTTTTCCCCTCTCACCTTAAACCTACGCCCTTTAGTTCTGGACTCCTCCACTCCAGGGTAAAAAAAACCTTGTCTGTTGACCCTATCCATGCTCCCTCATGATTTTACAAACCTCTACAAGGTCACCCCTCAGTCTCTGACGGCCCAGGGCAACCAGCCTGCTGGAGATCAGAGTCCAGAAGAATGGTGCTGGAAAAGCACAGCAGGTCAGGCAGCATCCAAGGAGGGGGAGAGTCGATGTTGCGGGCATAAGGAAAGGAGTACCAATACGACCAAGATTTCCAGCAGTATATTTAAGGCAGATGTATACTTTCTTTTTAACCTGGGCTCCCTTAGCTGACCGCTGAGTGTTAAATCCTGCAGGTGGCACTGAATAGCAAATGCCCATTTAAATTCACAAGACTCTCAAGTGTCGGTGATCACAATGAAATAATAAACAAAGCTTTATCTAGAAAGAAAAGAAACACAAAAAAACTGCGTATGCTGGAAATCAGGAACAAAAACACAAACTGCTGGGGAAACTCAGCAGGTCTGGCAGCATCTGTGGGAAGAAATCAGTTAACATTCCGGGTTCAGTGACCTTTCTTTCAGAACAGCTTTAGCTAAATTCTTAAAGATTCCCCCCTTCCTCCCCACTCCACCCACCACCCCACAAAGTGAAGATTGCGTCCACCCTCCACATCACCCAGTGCTTTCCAGTCGCCCGCCCCAGTTTTATTTTATAGGAGGGCCCTTTTATTTAAACCTGACACTGCCACCCTCATCCACCTGGACACTCCGCGCTGGTCTATTACCTGCCCTCGACCTCTTCATTTCCAACTGCTGCCGGGACATTAACAGCCTCAACCTGGCTACCTCCCTCCCCCACTCCAACCTCTCACCCTCACAATGCGCAGCCCTCCAATCCCTCTACTCCAATCCCAACCTCACCATCAAGCCAGCAGATAAAGGGGGCACACTGACCTCTACACTGCTGAAGCCAAACGCCAACTCGAGGACACCTCTTCCTACTGTCCCCTC
>NC_057721.1:5722596-5724066 GCF_004010195.1 Chiloscyllium plagiosum
TTCCATCTATCCACTCCACCCTCTCCTCCCTGACCTATCACCTTCATCTCCTCCCCCACTCACCTCTTGTACTCTACGCTACTCTCTCCCCACCCCCACCCTCCTCTCGCTTATCTCTCCACCCTTCAGGCTCTCTGCCTGTATTCCTGATGAAGGGCTTTCGCTGCTCCTCGGATACTGCCTGAACTGCTGTGCTCTTCCAGAAACTGCCACCCTCATCATTGACGGTGAAAGGCAAATGCCTTTCTGGATTCTGTTGCTGGGGGAGCGATTGGATTTGCCAGTCTGTCGTGGGGGTGGAGGGGGGCTTGATAACTGGCAGCTCTGGGCCAGTGTAACTGAGAGAGAAGCGTTTGCTTGCTGTGACCTGTAGTTGCACACAACTCAAAAAAGGGTGAGTGAGGACAAATCACCACGTTCCCAAATAAGTGGGTCACTGGATTGTTATTTAAATAGCCAGGGGTTATAGGGGGGGAAGAGATGGAAAAAATGGAAACCTAAGCTGCTTTCCGTGGCGGTTGATTCAGCATTTAAACTCTGTACTAGGACTTACCGTCGGGCTGGTTGTAGGGCGCACAACACACACAAGTTGGACAGCGGCTGAGAAAGCTGCACTTGCCTTGTAGTACTGGGACCTGAAGTGCACAAGGTCTAACACAAAGCCAAAACAGTGTGTAAAGAATAGCATTGTCACCTTAAATCCCCTCCTCCTTTTAGCTGGAGGCAGACATCGAAGGGGTGAGCGGCAGACTGAGGATAATTTTGAACGGCGGCAGAGTTGAGTGGAGCTTGGCAAGTCGATATAAAATGCTCAAGAGTTCTTGCAGCAAGGAACTGACCAATCAGAGAGGCAGCAACGTTATCCTCAAGTACCAGAGGGAGCCAATAAAAAAGAGCCCTCCCCATCTTCCTTTCCCATCTCTGTCTCTCACACACACACACAGATACCCCCTGATGTGTAGAGATAACATTGATAAACCCTCTTCAACACCACTGTCCTTCCTGCTTGGAAACTGTAAGCACAGCCAATCTGGAAAACAGTGTTAAAAACCTTGAAAAAAAAACACTTGACTCTGTGACCTTTCTTCTTGTTTTTAGAGGGAACTGAACTTCAATTTCTATTATTTTTTTTTTAAAACTGATTTCCTATTGCGGTTCTGCTTTGGGACAGGACTGTCCCAGCGCTGCACTGACACCCATTCCAGGTTCAGCCAGGAATCCAGTCCGGCAAAACGAACAACACTCAGTGTAGGAACGCCATCAACTCTTGCTCCTGGGGTTTGTAGGAGTATCAGGGAGTTGGAGAGTTACAGACAGGGTCATGGGGAGAGTTACAGACAGGCTCATGGGGAGAGTTACAGACAGGGTAATGGGGAGAGTTACAGTCAGGGTCTGGGGGAGAGTTACGATAGGGTCTGTGGGAGAGTTACAGTCAGGGTCTGGGGGAGAGTTACAGACAGGGTAATGGGG
>NC_057721.1:5726882-5744040 GCF_004010195.1 Chiloscyllium plagiosum
AGAGTTACAGTCAGGGTCAGGGGAGAGTTACAGTCAGGGTCGGGGGGAGAGTTACAGTAAGGGTCAGGGGGAGAGTTACAGGCAGAGTGACAATTACAGGCAGGATTAAGGGGGAGATAATACAGGCAGGATCAGGGGAGATATACAGGCAGGGTTATGGTGAAACTTACAGTCATGGGCACAGATACAGTTTGTGTTCTGGGGTTCAGTTAGGGGCTGGTTAGTATTAACAAAGTAATACACCAGAAAGTAGGGTGTTTTGAGTGCAGTTGAGGAAGTGAGAGATCTAGAAACGCACTTCCACAGGTCCCTGTTGACAGTGGGGCAGGTAGATAAGGTGGTCACTGAGATACTTCACTGGGATTGGTACTGAATACAAGAGCTGGGATGTAATGCTCAAAGTATATAGGACACTGTTTAGTATGGATCTGGTCACCACATTACAGAAATGATGTTCAGAGACAAAGCACAGAGGAGATTTACAAGAGTGATGGTAAAAGCTTGAAAACTGCAGCTATGAGGCAAGGTTGGATAGACTTGGGTTGTTTTCAATAAAACAGAGGGAGCTAATGATTGACTGAATAGAAGAGTACAAAGTTATGAGGGACCTCTTAGACAGGAGAATACCGTTGCCCCTTGCAGAGAGGTCACATACCAGGGGACATAGGTTTAAGGCGATTTTTGGAAGGTTTGGAGGGAACACAAGGAAAAAGGTTTAACCTAGAGAGTGAAGGTATCTGGGATTCATTGTCCAGTATGGACATTGAGGGAAAACCCCTCAAACTCATTTAAAAGGATCCTGGGTGTGAAATACTATACCTGCAAACCTGTGGGCCATTGGATGGAATGTGGGATTACAATGGACGGCTAGTTTCTTCAGCTGGTGCAGACATCCAAGGCTTGAATGGCCTCTTTCTGTGCTGGAACGTTTCTATGGCTCTAGTAAGTTCATGGTTATGGTGAGAGTTTGGGTTAAGGTTAGATATGGAGATGAAGGCAGGAGAGTGGCGAGCTCTCTTGCATTTGTATTTGCATTTTTTTTGACTCATGGGCACCTGTACTTTTGCTTGATTGAAGCTTTCAGATTTATTTTTGTCTTACTTCATTCAAAATTGCCCTTTTTTTAACGAATCGTTTTTCACACTTCAGGGAGGAAGTTCGGCCATGGGGTTGCTTTGCCTTTTATTCGAGAGCTTGTTCGGTCTAGTTTTAGGAATGTAAGTTGGATTCTGATGAGGGGCTTCTGCCGGAAACACCGCCTCTCCTGCTCCTCGGATGTTGCCTGACCTGCCGTGCTTTTCCAGCACCACACTGACTCTCCAGCGTCTGCAGTCCTCACTTTCTCCCAACTGTTGGATTCTGGAAGGAGTGGGGAATTCGTTTCGGTTTGGAAGGAGACACGGATTGTGAGTTTTATTATTTTCTAGCAAGTAGTGGAGATTAGGTCCAGCTACTGGTCAGGGTCTAGGTTAGTCGAGATGAGAATTGTGGATAGGCTCTGGCATAGTTGTTAAGCTTAGGTTAAACAGTGAGGTCACAGTAATTAGGTCAAGTTGAAACTTATGGTTTGGATTAGTGTTGAATTAGGGGTCAGATTCCGGTTGGGGTTAGAGTTGGCATCAGGGTAACGGTTAGTGTCAGATGCCAGTTGGAGGTGGCACAATAGCAATGGGACGCTGATTCCCTGACCTGCACTGCTTATTAAATTGGGGAGGATTTCTACAAGAACACCCTTCAGAAAGGACACAGATGGCACCATCGTGTTCTAGTGATGTCCAATGGCATTCCTCATGGATAAACGTCAAGAACTGATCCAGCACTTGCATGCTTTTGAGCGAATGGGAACCCAGCATTATTTATTAAGCACTCAGGCTGACCCACAACCCAAGCACTCGTCCCAGGTCATCCAAACCCCAGCCTCTTAACCTGGTTCTGCACTTTGATCCCACTTTGCATACATCTCCTATTTACGGTGACTTTGTGAATTTAAGACCATCCTCAAACAACATCATTCTCTACATGTGCTGGGGTGGGGGTCCGTTCTTCCGTATAAACAAAAAATAAACCCAAAGAACTGCAAACCAGAAACAAAATCATAAGTTGCTGGAAAAGCTCAGCAAGTGTGGTAGCATCCACGGAGAGAAATCAGAGCTAATGTTTTGGGTCAATTGATTTTTCTTCAGAATTAACTGTATCTAGGAAAAGATTGATATTTATGGTAAAAATGGGGTGGGGCGCAGGGAAGAGTAGATGAAAGGTGGAGATGGAGACTAGAGAGACACAAACCAATTGAAAGGGTAAAGGTCAGCCTGGGAGAACCAATAGCTGCTCATAGGGACCATTAGTAGCTGACAATGGGTTGGCTGTGGGAGCAGCCCATATGATGACAAGGATAGAGTAAGGACATGGGAAAAGGTGCCCAGGCCCCAAAATTGGTGAATTCGATATTGAGTCCAGCAGATTACAGATTCCCCAAGTGGAAAATGAGACACTGTTTTCCCAGTTTCACTGGAGCACTGCAGCAAGCCTGAGACAGAGATGTTGGCCAGGGAACACGGGAGTGTGTTGAAGTGACAGGCAACAGGAAGCTCAGGGTCATTTCTGCGGACAGAACACAGATGTTCTGCAAAGCCTGTATCTGCCTCTGTTCCCTCTCTCTTTGACAGGAACCTACCTTTCTCCCCCTCTATCCTGGTGTTTAGGCCCATTCCAGTTTCACTATAATTACCAATCAGGAAAAATCTTTATGAATGAATTTACAAAGTGGCTACGCTAACACAATTCCAACACCACCTGACAGACTCTGATACTGCTTCGTTATGTGCTAATAATGGACCGAACAAATTGCCAGCAGCTGGCATCACTGAATCGACTACACTGCTTAAACAATTCAAACAACACATTCCTATTATTTTGCTTTGTGGCTGTGTAAGGTATGCTCAACTGTGTTCCAATCAACATCAACAAATGCAATTTTACATAGGTTGAAGTAGCACTGAAATAGTGAGGACAAAAACCATCTTCCTATTGCCTGCATCATCTTCATGCTTAAACAGAACATTAATGTGAACGCCGCTCACTGTCAAAGTTTGAACAACACAAAGGCTATAATGTCTTAATGGAAACCAAATCACTGCAGCCCTGCTGATTAGAACTGTCTGCTTACAAGGAGCCAACCTCTAGTGAAACTGTTAACTTGGCTGAAAAGGAACGACAAAGGGGAGAGAAAATGCTGTATTATTGAACCTGATTTACAAATAACTCGCGTGGCACAAGGTACTGTACTTCACTGACTCATCAAACAAAATAGACTTCCCAACACCTTAAAACCCTCCAATGTCAGCACTGTTTCTGCGAATATCTTTTCAGTAGCTAACAATGGGATAGTGATCAATGACATACATTCAGCACAGTTTTACGTAAATGGTTTGGACACATTATGACCCTTTTAAGGTGGGTGGGACTTGAACCTGGACCTTCTGGCTCAAAGGTAGGGGCACTACCACTGTGCCGCAAGAGCCTGGTCAACAAGTTTCATCTAGTGTGGAAATGATATTGTGAAATCATCTTTCCTACTGGTTTATGAGGGGAGAGGGGAACAGAAATAGGCAGCCGCTGAATTCAGGTGGTGAAAGTGCTTTTGTTTTAGCCCTGAACCATGTCAGGCAGGACATCCTGTAACTCAGTCCCTGGCTAGCAAAGAAACCTCTCACACTGCTGGGAGTTAAAGTCTAGGTAGATGAAGAATAATGTCTCAGTTGAAGAGAAGTGATTGGCAGATCTCTGCAACATTGCAGAAATTAGCCTAGACTGAGACGGAGAGCTGATTTCTCATGCTTTTTCACTGACACTTATGAACTCAAGGTTACAAGGGCTCAGATGTCACCAGGGAGAGGGGTAATTACAGTGCATTATCTAAGCCACTTCCCAGAATGGATAGTGACCCTAAGGAACAGTGCACTTTTTGATAAATGATCATAATAAACAGTCAGTGGGCACAATACAAGCTGAGAGGTGGAATTGCTCAATGGTTTTAAGTTTCACTACACAAAAATCAGGAGGTAAACTTGAGTAATTTTTTACGTTGACAAATTGCCCTGGTGTCTGGTTTTCTTGTCATTGCTGCAAGTTACCACACAACCGAAGGTTGTTTTAGCTTGTTAAATCCTTGTTAAGGCTCCCTTTATGGCAATTGAAGCAACCACTCACTTCAACAACAGTAGGGAAGAACAGCAAGGGAGATTAGGGGGAGCTGCCCTCTGCCGCAGACGCCAGTCGTGCTGTGGGAGACAGAGCAAACTGCGAGTTATGTGGGAACTCGATCTGGGGTGGGGGTTGTGTTTCACTAGGATACTAATCAGACAGGTCGCGGTCTCCCAGGGCCAGACCTAGAGGCACTGATGTATATTAGCAGAAGCAATGAAAGTCACTGTGATCCAGACTGTTCCAGCCAATGCGAAATCAGAATGCCACATAGTAACTCCATCTTGCAAGTGATATATGCCCACAGCATCAATGGAGGTATTAGCTGCAGCAAAGGGCAGCAACACTAGCTGCAGAGGTTTCTTTTTCTCTTTAATGGTTCCTGGAAATGTGGACATTCAACATTTTCTGCCCATCCCCAATTGCCCTTGCACCAAGTGTTGGCAGTTAAAAGGCAACCGTATTGCTGCGGGGTCTGTAGACCCACACCAGTTAAGGATGGCAGATTTCCTTCCCTGAAGGACATGAGTGAACCAGATGGCTTAATCCGAGGGTCCCCACACCGTAGCTGTTGGGCGTGGAGGGTTTAACCTCACATGGTGCAGGAACTGAACTCAGTGTTGGCGTTACTCTGCATTGCTAACCGGCTCTCCAGGTGACCAATAAAAACCGATGGCCTTAATATGATAAGAAACTATCTATTTTAGTGAGGACAATGAAAATAGCTCCTCTACATTTCTTCAAAATAGTCCCATAAGATTGTTTCTGGACACCCGAGCTGACAACAGTTTGTACGGTGACCCAGCCCACACCCTGTCTACGTTTCCCAGAGGGCAGTGACTCCGGCGCTGTTCCGCACTTCAAAATGAGATGACCTTAAAACTGGACTCTGCTCCTCCACTGCATATCTTCTCCAGATTATTAAAGTGCGACTTCTCCTGTGAAGACAACAAATGTAAGTAGTAGTTGCATCTGACCCCGTGACAGATGTTGGAATATAATTCCCACAATTGAATCGTTGCCATAGCAGTGCATCCTTTAATGCTATGTCGTTATCTCTCATACAGGTCTACTTTATACACTTTGCTATTCGTGGACAAGTTATTAACGTGCATCGATCTTCATTGTTAGCCCTTTTCTCAATACTCCAGTGCTACCGATCAAATATTTGTGCATCGTTCCTTAAATAATATAAGGACTGGGCGTATAAAGAAAACCCCAGAAAACACAGGTGCTGAGCAGTTAAAGGGGGGGAATAATGAGAAGCAGGAGACTGAAGGCAAAGAAAAAATTTAATGAAACGTTCTCTCAAAAATGAGGGTAAAGGCAATAGCTCCCTCTGATGGTAGGATGGATCACACAATACTGTTAGAAGGGTTCAGCAGAGACAAAGTCATACGGTGATACAACATAGAAACAGACCTTTCAGCCCATCATGTCTATGCTGACCAACAAACACCAACCTATACCAATTGCATTTACCTGCACTTGGTCTGTAACCTACTCTGCCCGTGGCATTTTAACTGTTTGTCCAGATGCTTCTGAAATGTTGCAAGAGTACCTGTCTTCACCACCATCTCAGATAGCATGTTCTATATTTTTACCACTGTCTGGGTGAAACTTCTTTTTCCCTCAGATCTCCTGTAAACCATTTACTCCTCGCCTTAAACGTTTGCGCTCTGGTCTTAGACACATCTCCCATGGGAGAAAAGATTCTCACAAACTACTCTGTCTAAGCCTTCCATAATTCTGTATAACTCAATCAGATCCCCCCCTTCACGTTCCTCTGCTCTAGGAAAACAAATCCAGTCTATCTGTCTCTCCTCATAACTGAGACTGTTGGTCTCAAGCAACATTTGGTCAATCTCCTCTGCACCCTCTCTGGTGCCATCACGTCCTTCCGATAACCTGGCAACCAGAACTGCACATAGTATTCCATCCCAAGTGTGGGAGAGACAGCTGGAAAGCTGTGGAGAGAAAGGCTGTAGAGTCAAGGACGAGGATTCACTGAAGGGCAAGGAGTCAGTGGCCAAGGATTTAGATAAGGTATTGGACATGACCCACAAAAGTCCAAAAGACAGGAGACAGAGATTCCAGCCCGCAGGTCAACTAAGATGGCAGACGGCTGTTCTCAGGTCTTCACCAGTCATCACTAAAGCAGACTCTGCCCAACTGATAAAACAAAGTGACTTGGCAATACTCCAGATGTCAGAAGGCCAGCTCAAAGTCAAAACATTTGCAAAACTCCTGAGGGGTCAATCATGGAAACGGATGGAGTCAAAATTGGGAGGCACGCAACCTACTGACAATAGACCCAGAGGTCTGTTTTGGTTTCACCAGATTACAAATTGATGAAAAGGTCAATGAATCCAGTACTGCATCTTGCTCAGACATAGAGACATAGAAAATGAGGCCAGAGTAGGCCAATGGGCCCTTCGAGTCTGCTCCCCCATTCAATATGATCATGGCTGATCATTCAACTCTCCAACTGCTTTCTCCCCAGATTCTTTGATCCCTTTAGTCCCAAGAACTACATCTAACTCTTTCTTGAAAACATTCAATGTTTTGGCCTTGGCTGCCTTCTGTGGCAGAGAATTCTACAGGGCTTCCCACTCTCTGAGTGAAGACATTTCTCAGAGCTTAATGGCCTATCCCATATCGTTAGACTACGACCCCTGGTTCTGAACTCCCTGGTCATCAGGAACATTCTTGCTGCGTTTACCCTGATTTGGTCCCGTTAGGATTTTTCAACCAGATATGCAAATAGCCACATGCTTCAGTCAGGGGCAAGGATGAAAAGGTGAAATAAATTACTGCTGGTATTTGTGTGGAAACTCGCTCAATGTCTGCTTGCTCCCATGTCCATTCCACTGGAAGGATGGGGGCTGACTGTAATGAGTTCATCTTTTTTTTGACTTTCGGAACATGAATCAATGTCAAGTCCCCATTCTCACTCTTCAGCCAAATGGGATTGACCGATCTATTGTCACATGTACCGAAGTACAGTGAAAGGCTATGTTTCCAAGCAGTACAGGCAGACCATAGGAAGCAAATATGTACAGGTCAGAGATTGTAAAAAGACTTAGACAGAGGCATCCAGGTTACAATGCACAGGGCTTGTGCCAGGAGAGATCAATATTAGCAAGGTCAACATTGTTTGAAGCTAAAGAGACCATTCATCAGTCTAATAACAGTCGGGAAGAAGTTGTTCCTGAACCTGCTGATGCATGTGTTCAGGCTTCTGTATCTTCTGTCTGATGGAAGAGGTTGTACGAGAGCATTACCGGGGTGAGAGGGGTCTTTGATGATGCTGGCAGCCTTTCTGCAGCAACGAGCCGTGTATATGGAGTCCATGGATGAAAGGTTGGCTTCTGTGATGGTCTGGGATCCTGTGATAGACTGAGCTGTGGACACCACCTTCTGTAGTTTGTAATAATCCTGGGCAGAGCAGTTGCTGTACTAAGGCGTTATGTACCCGAACAGTATGCTTTCTATGTTGCATCTGTAAAAGTTGGTGAGGAACGTTATGGACATACCAAATTTCTTGAGGCACCTGAGGAAGAAGAGGCATTTTTGTGCCTTCTTGCCTGTCGCATCTACATGGGAGATTCAGAACAGGTTGCCGGTTATCATCCCTCCTAGGAACCTGGTGCTCTCCACCCTCTCAACGTCAGTTCCATTGATGTAGGGGCCTGTTCTCCCCCTTTCCTTTGGAAGTCAATGATCAGTTCTTCAGTTGTACTGATGGTGAGAGGGTGTTCTCATTGCACCACGTCACCAAGCCCTCTATCTCCCTTCTGTATTTTGACTTGTCGTTATTAGATATCCGTCCTACCACTATGGTATCATCATGGAACTTGTAGATGGCATTAGTTTGGAATTTGACAACACAGTTGTGGGTGTACAGGGAGTACAGTAGCGGGCTGAGGATGCATCCTTGCGGGGCTCCAGTGTTGAGTACTATGGTGGAGGATGTGCTATATTCACAGTTGCAGTATATGGATCAGGAAGCTGAGGATCTAGTGGCAGAAGGTGGAGCTGATACTTAGATCTTGGAGTTTTGACATCCATCTGGAGGGGCTAATGGTGTTGAAGGCAGAGCTGTATTCAATGAGCAGGAGTCTGACGTAGGTGTCCTGTTGTCCAGATGTTCCAGGGATTAGTGCAAGGCCAGGGAAATGGCATCTGCTGTGAACCTGTTACGTCAGTAGGCAAATTATAGGGGACCAAGGCAGTCTGGGAGATGAGAGATGACGTGGGCCATGACCAGCCTCTTCATGATCATTGGGGTCAGGGTCACTGAGCAGTAGTCATTAAGGCACATTGCATTTGCTTTCATAGGTACTGGGATGATGGTGGTCTTCTTGAAGCAGGTGGGAAGTCAAATCTCCATCAAAAGCTGAAGATGACTTCAGTAAAGCTATTGCACAAAATACGGAGGCAGGGGATTGAGGGTAACTTAGTGGTTTGGATCAGAAACTGGCTAGTTGAAAGACGACAGAGGGTGGCGATTGATGGGAAACATTCATGCTGTCGTTTATTTACTAGTGGTGTACCGCAAGGATCTGTTTTCGGGCCACTGCTGTTTGTCATTTTTATAAATTACCTAGATGAGGGCGCAGAAGGATGGGTTAGTAAATTTGCAGATGACACTAAGGTTGGTGGAGTTGTGGATAGTGCTGAAGGATGTTGAAGGTTACAGAAGGACATAGATAAGCTGCAGAGCTGGGCTGAGAGGTGGCAAATGGAGTTTAATGTGGAAAAGTGTGGGATGATTCACTTTGGAAGGAGCAACAGGAATAAAGATTACTGGGCTAATGGTAAGATGCTTGGCAGTGTTGATGAGCAGAGAGATCTTGGTATCCATGTACATAGATCCCTGAAAGTTACCACCTAGGTTAATACGGTTGTTAAGACGACAAACAGTGTGTTAGTTTTTATTGGTACAGGGATCATGTTCTGGAGCCACGAGGTCATGCTGCAGCTGTACAAAACTCTAATGTGGCCGCACTTGGAGTATTGTGTACAGTTCTGGTCACTGCATTATAGGAAGGATGTGGAAGCTTTGGAAAGGGTGTAGAGGAGATTTACTGGGATGTTGCCTGGTATGGAGGGAAGGTCTTATGAGGAAAGGCTGAGGGACTTGAGGCTGTTTTCGTTGGGGAGAAGAAGGTTGAGAGGTGACTAAATTGAGACGTATAAGATAACCAGAGGGTTAGATAGGGAGGACAGGGAGAGCCTTTTTCCTCAGATAGTGTTGGCTAGCATGAGGGGACATAGCTTTAAATTGAGGGGTGATAGATTTAGGCAGATGTCAGAGATAGTTTCTTTACTCAGACTAGTAGGGGCGTGGAACACACTGCCTGCAATAGTAATAGACTCACCAACTTTAAGAGCATTTATGAGGTCGTTGGATAAACATAAGGATAAACGTGGAACAGTGCATTATAGACAGGCTTCACTTTGGTTCCACAGGTTGGCACAATCTTGAGGGCCAAAGCGCTTTAATGTTCTATGTTCTACATTATTTAGGAAGTGCACAGCAGGTCGGGGAACATCTGAAGAGTGAAACAGAAACTTTATGGTGCCATTCTCCCTAAGGAACAAATTGATGTGTGTACACCTGATGCAATACACTAGCACTTTATCATAACTGCACTACTTATTCAGCCATCCGGAATGTCTCATTGTAATTAACCACGGTCATGTTATTCAGAGAAATGACAGAGGGGTAAAACCATATTTAATATCACTTGTTTCTATGGGATGCATAAATTTATTGCAGACAAACGTCTGTTTAGACAGAGAATACCTGATTATTGCAATGAAGTTGATTACATCTATATGTAACTTAATAAATTAATGCTAGCTGACAAATTCCTCCCAGGAGAATTAATGAGCTCGGACTCACGGCTTGCTCATTATTTATTTTATGTCCCACACATCAAGCCACTCAATAACACTTGAGGCACCAATTCTTTTTAATGACATCTGGGTAAGTCTTGGATAAGAGAGGCTTCTTGGCCTAGATCTCTGAGAAACTCCTTTGGTCAGTGTCTCTGTGTCTGGCAAATACTCAGCCATCTCGGTTTCAACTTCATCTTGGATTGTGCAATCTTTCAGTTTAGTTAAAATCTGGCAAGAGGAACCTTGCTAAATTCTTGCAACATCTTCATCTTGTTATGCTCTTAACTGTTTCAGTAATACCAATACGTTGAAAGGATAATTAGCTATGGTACATGAAGGACTGTAGGCCTCCCTCTCTCTTTCTCGAGTCACACAGCCCAGAAACAGACCATTCAGTCTATGCCGACCATAATCCCAAACTAAACCAGTCCTATCTGCCTGTGCTTGGCCCATAACCCTCCAAACTTTTCTCATTTATGTATTTATCCAAATGTCTTTTAAAGTTGTAACTGCATGCACCACTTCCTCTGCAAATTCATTCCACACACTAACAGTAAAAATGTTTCCCCTCATGTCTTCTTTAATTCTTTCTCCTCTCATCTTAAAAATATGCGCACTTATTTTGAAATCCCCCACCCTCGGGAAAAGACACCTGCCATTCACTTTATCCATGCCTCTCATGGTTTTATAAACCTCTATAACGTCATCCCTCAAGCTTCTATGTTTCAGTGAAAAATATCCCGGCCTATGCAGCCTCTCCTTATAATTCAAGCCTTATGTTTCTGGCACTATCATGGTAAATCTTCTCTGAACCCTCTCCAGCTTAATAATATCCTTCCTATAACAGGGCAACTAGGACTGGACACCGCACCCCAGAAAAGGCCTCACCAGCATCTTTTTCAACAGCAAGCTGACATCCCAACTCTTATACTCAAAAGGTCTGAGTAATGAAGGCAAGCATGCTAAATGCCTTCCCAACCACCCTGTCTACATGCGACAGAAACTTCAAAGGATTACAAACCTGAACCCCTAGGTCTTTCTGCTGTACAGTACTCCTCAGGGCCCTACCTTTACATAGCGTCTGAAGTGTCACTCTCCATCAGGTAGAGCTCCATGAACTACCACAGTCGGTATGGATATTGAAGTCACACCACTGGCATCATTATCACACTCTAGTCATCAAGCTAAGTGATCCCCACGAAATTGAGAAGGAACAACCTGACTTTGATAAATCCATCTTGTCAGAAATGGATTGCCTTTTCTCTTTGCTGATTGCTCTTGAATTACTTGCAGTCGGTTTCTGTAAAGTGAACAACCCTGTTATTCTCAAGATCATGTGAGTGACCTTTTCTAAGGGTCGGAGCTGTGTCAGTTCTTTCCTACTCCCCTGTGTACAATAAGGCTGCAACACCATTCCCCTTACTTCGAGCCTCATTCATTTTAGAATTCTTGGATGCGTTCCACGTGACAGGCATTTTCACCTTCAGTTACTCACATTTTGAAACTCTGTTCCACACTCAAGTCGAGTATTAGACACCGTTCTGGTTTCCATATTATTTTTAAAAAAAAAGGATAGGGAAGCTCAGCAGAAAGTGCAAAACAAAAAGCCCATCAGGATGATAGCAGAAGTGAGAGAGTACACCTGTCAGAAAGACTGGGGCATCTTACAATGCAACAAAAAAGGTGACCTTGTAAAGCTCTTTAAAATGATGAAGCAGTTTGATAAGAAAAACACTGAGAAGATGTCCCTTCCAGGGGTCCATAAATATGAGATAATCACTAATAAATTTAGGAGAAACTCAGAGAGAGAGAAGTCTGTGAAGTGCACTGTCATCTGGTGGAAGTTAGCGACATAGATGCTGGAATGTTTCAGGGATAATTAGAGAAATATGTAAGGGAATCAAAGATTCTGATTATAATGTAAAGAATGTTGAGAAGAGTATAAATAAATGCAATCTATCTTTTTAGCTTTATTTCTTATTTTCCTGACTTATGTGTATCTGTAATGTAGTGCAGCTTTTCTATTTTCCCTATTTTTTTACTTCACTTCTTTATTTTCTCTATTTTTTGTACCTAAGATGGTGCTTTGTGTTGGCGATATTGTACACTTTTCACTGCCCTCCTGGAGCTTGAGTACATGTGACAATAAATGTAATCCTAAATACTGATATAGGCTTATTTGCCCTGAAGTATAGTAAAAGTCAAAGTTAAAAAAAAACCAGATTATCTGAACAGTCTCTCAAATTGTTTGAGGGACGTACTGCATACAAATTTGTTGTTTCATTTCCCACATCTCAACAGTTACTACACTTCAGAAGTACCTAATTGGCTGTCAAACAGTTTGGGACATCCCAAGGTACTACATATAGGCATCAAGTCTTTCTGTCCCTATCTTTCAAGGAGGAAATCTTTGTCTGGGCGCCTTAATAAAATGCACCAGATCCAAAGAGACTGCACTGACCTCTGTCTCATCTTGCTTGTTTAGGGATTTTATATATATTTTTGTTTAGACAGCACGGTTGTTTAGTTCAAAACAATTAATCAGACTGTCAGCTATCAGTATATGAGCATCACTCTTCTGCTTGCTTAGAGAAGCTCCTAACATCTCATTTCCACTGATCACTCACTGTGGAAACATATTTTGGAAGTGTCTCCTTGTGAAATTAGAAATTACTGTACATAAAGTATATCTTGTATACCATTCACAGGTTCAGTACAGAAAGGCTATTCAACCTATTCCGTTTGGAATGGCTCCCGGAAACTTTGACACTCCATCGGGATTTGCCATTCTAGTTTGTCTCCGTTTTACCAGATTATAATGTCAGAATGTCTCAATTTGCAAAACAACATTTACTAACTCTTGCATCCATACAGCTCTTGAGATGCTGGGGGAAAGAGGTTAGGAAGGGTGACTGAAAGCTGAGTTGAAAAGATGGGTTTTGAGAAGAGTTGGCAGAGATTTTAGGGGAAATTCCAACAAGGAGGAAACTGAAGGGATGAAGTTGCCAGACTTGAAAGAGCAGTGCGTTTGATAGGACAAGTTTGAGTTGGAGGATGTTGCAGAGTTACTTTGGCCAGAACAGAAATGGTTTTACATTGAATATGCATCCTATATTCGTTGGGGTTTTGAAGAATGAGAAGTGATTGAGTTGAAACATTTAAGATTCTGACAGGGAGAGGTTGTGATCCCTTTGTGAGAGAGTTTAGGACTGGAGGGGGCAATCTCAGAGAAAAAGGGTTGCACATCTAAGACAGAGATAGAGGAATTTCTTCTGTCAGAGGGGAGTGAATCTGTGGAATTATGTACTTACATAGGGCTGAGATTGGCAGGTTTTTCATCAGGGAGGGTTATGGGTAAAAGGCAGGAAAGTGGAGTTCAGGATTATCAGATCAACCACGATCTTACTGAATGGTGGAGCAGACTCAACGGGCTGAATGGCCGACTTTTATTTCTTTGTTATATCGTCTTATGATCTGGGGAAAATCGGGGTAGTATGAACTGTCCAGAATGGATGAGGAGATCTTTGTTTGGAACAGGGTACATATGACATTTATAACTTTGGTTAATGCTCTTGTTGTCCTGAGAGTCAGGGAGTAGCAGATGGTCAGATTAAAATAGTGATTGGGAGGAGAGATAGGAACTCAGCTGGAAGGTGGTAACATCTTCTGAGAAGGAAGGGCTGTTAGAACTGGGAATCACTGGCCATGCCAGGTAGTATTGGGGCCACGAAGAACAAAACCTGGAGGGTCAGGAGGTCTACGGGAATAGGATTGAAGGAGCAGGTGCCAGGGCTCATAGACAAGGGAGATTGCACAACAGAAACGTTGGAAGTGAAGTTACAGAGGTGTGGAGTTTCAAAGCTAGACAATGTTCAACAGGGAAAAGAGGCAAAAGTCTTAGGGGAAGGGGTAGGGGGGCAATCTACCGGGGGCAACTGTTTGGATGGTATTGATCTTTTTCTTTGATCTTGAAAATTCCATGAGATCCTTAGACACTCTAATGACTTCTGATGACAGAAGGACAGTCATGCCCACATCCTGGAGTACTGTGCAGTTCTGGTCGCCCTGCTAGAGGGATAATATTATTACATTGGGGAGGGTTCAGAAAAGATTTACCACCGTGTTGCCGGACTGGAGGATTGAGTTATAAAAGTAGGCTGGGACCGGCTTTCACTGGAGCGTGGGAGGTTGAGGGGTGACCTTATAGAGGTTTATAAGATCATGAGGGGCACAGAGACGATGAATAGCAAAGGTCCTTTCCCTCAGATGGGGGAGTTCAAAACTAGGGGGCATATGGACTAATTGAATAGAAGGGTCTGTTTCTATGTTGTATGACTCTATAAGTCCTCACAGACCTTCGGAAAAGCATCCCACCTCCCCTATCCCTGCACTCTCCATGGCTAATTCACCTAGCCTGCACATCCCTGGACACTATGGGCAATTTAGCAAGGCCAATCCACCTAACCTGCACAGCTTTGGACTGTGGGAGGAAACCGGAGCACCCGGAGGAAACGCCATGCAGACATGGGGAGAACGTGCAAACTCCACACAGACAGTTGCCTGAGGCTGGTATTGAACCTAGGTCCCTGGTGCTGTGAGGCAACAGTGCTAACCACTGCGCCACCGTGCCGCCCTAAAGTTTTTCTAAAATTATAAACTTCTAAAATTGCCACCAGTCATGGGAACAGTGTCTCATTCACTGTGGAGGTGGGCTCAGCCACCACCTCAAGTCACATTCACTGTGGAGGTGGGCTCAGCCAGCCACCACCTCAAGTCACATTCACTGTGGAGGTGGGCTCAGCCATCACCTCAAGTCATATGGGTGCGTTTGACAATATGGTGCAGTTTGACAGCGTGATGGGAATAGGCTTTGGTTACTGACACTGAGCCAGCCCAGAAGCTTAATAATCTCCCTAGTTTCAGGCTTGGTACAAGATCAAACCTAAATTAGAGATTCTCAGACATTCTATACATTCAATGTTGGTGCTTAGTACTAAATAGTCCCTACTGCTAAGTGCAACTTTGTCCCTGGCATTCTTTCCAATGGACTGTATCCAAAGCAGCCCTACAGTGTCCTCATGGAGTTCTAGGGATTGATTTTGGGCTCGCAAGCAGTGGAACAGGGAGCTGACTGCTCATTCCTGTGGCAAAGAGGTTACCTCAATATTTGGGAGGGGGAGGGGAGAGAGAGAGAATGGGAGATGGGGGGGGGGGGGTCACTTGGTATCAGTGGAAGCTGCAGGGAGACCCTGGAATAGATGGGGAGAGGAGGTTGAAGGGGTGGATTTGAGACTGCTTAAAGCCCACACAGTATTTGTGAAGCCTGGAGGAGCACCACAGAAATAACCTGCTTACACCCACCCTGAGTCCTGAAGAGGGGATACGTTGGCTTCGCCACCTCCTACTGCTGCCTGGCTTGCTAAGTTCTGGCTGTCCACCACAGAAATAACAGCATCCCTCTTTTGGATGGACCTGTGCACAAATTGGCTGCTGGCTTCCTGCATCACAACAGTGGCTATGCTTCATTGATGGCAACTGGGACATTAGTCTCCATTCATAGAATGTAGGCATCACAGCCCATCCCTAATTGCACAGACGGCAGTTAAGAGTCGCACTGTTGTGGATCTGGAGTCACATGTAGTTCAGACCAAATTAGGACAGATTTCCATCCCTAAAGGGCATTAGTGAACCAGATGGACTTTTACAACAAATGACAACGGTTTCATGATCATCATTAAACTCTTAATTCCAGAGTTTTCTTGAATTCAAATTTCACCATCTGCCATGGCAGGATTCAAACCCTTGTCCCCAGTTTCTGATTACTAGATGTTACTACTGCACCACTGCCTTCCTTAGTATTATCAGCAAACAGACAGACATGTAGGAAAACAGCAGGAGACTGGGACTGGCTGAGTTACTCCTATGGAGGGCCAGCTCAGAAACAGCAGGCTGAATAGCTCCCTTTGGAGTCAAGGAAATCAATTTTTTTTATTTCAAAAATATACTTTATTCATAAAATTATTTGGATCTCTATACAATTGGTCATGCCATTCTTGTGCACACAGTACATTGCTTTACATACAGACATCGAAATTTATTTTTCCTATGTACAAGTCTGTACATTTACTATCCAGCTCTTCTGCTGAGGCGTCAGCGGAGCCCAAATCACTGCATGGGCCCCCTGTTCTCTTTAGGCAGGCAGATGTTACACGGTGGTCTTTCCCCACCGTGCCTTGGCGGCAGCTGCCCCGAGCTTCAGCGTGTCCCTCAACATGTAGTCCTGGACCTTGGAATGTGCCCGTCTGCAACACTCAGTCGGGGTCAACTCCTTCAACTGGAAGATCAGCAGTTTCGGACCACCCAGAGAGCGTCCTTCACTGAGTTGATGATCGTCCAGGCGCAGTTGATGTTCGTCTCGGTGTGCGTCCTGGGGAACAGACCGTAGAGCACGGAGTCCCGCGTCACGGTGCTGCTCGGGACGAACCTCGACAAACCACTGCATTCCTCTCCAGACTTCCTCTGCATAGGCACATTCCAGAAGGAGGTGTGTGACAGTCTCATCCCCCCCGCAGCCGCTTCGAGGGCAGCGTGTGGTGCGGGAGAGAGTCTGGACGTGCACAAAGTATCTCACAGGCAGAGCCCTTCTCACCACCAGCCAAGCCAGGTCTTGGTGCTTGTTGGAAAGTTCTGGCGTTGAGGCATTCTGCCAATTGGCTTTGACAGTCTGCTCAGGGAACCGCTTGATAGGATCCGCCCTCTCCTTTTCCTGAAGGGTCTCAAGGACACTACGTGCTGACCACTTCCTGATGGACTTGTGGTCAAAGTTGTTTTCCTTCATAAACTTCTCCAGGAAGGACAGGTGATACAGAACGGTCCAACTACTCAGAGCATTCCGCGGCAGCGAGGCCAGGCCCATCCTTCGCAACACCAGGAACAGGTAGAACCTCAGTACGTAGTGACACTTGGTGTTTGCATACCGGGGATCCACGCACAGCTTGATGCCGCCACACACACAGGTGGCCATCAGGGTGAGGGTGGCATTGGGTGT
>NC_057721.1:5744395-5755433 GCF_004010195.1 Chiloscyllium plagiosum
TGGTTCTATGCAGCACACAAACAAGGCAGGAGTGAGGGGGCAGCCCTGCCTGACTCCAGATCTGATTGGGAAGCTATCTGATTCCCACCCATTGATTGAGACTGCACTGACAATGTTGGTGTAGAGCAGTCTGATCCAATTGCAGATTCCCTCCCCAAAGCCCATTTTGGAAAGAACATCCCTCATATACCTGTGTGATATTCTGTCAAAGGCTTTCTCCTTGTCCAGGCTGATGAGGCAGGTGTCCAACCCTCTGTCCTGCACGTAGGCAATCGTATCCCTGAGGAGTGCGAGACTCTCAGCGATCTTCCTGCCCGGTAAAGCACAGGTTTGGTCAGGGTGAATCACCGACTCCAGAGCAGACCTGTCCCGGTTGGCGATGACCTTTGACAGAATTTTGTAATCCGCATTAAATGGTGAGATTTCTGAGTTCCTCCCTCTCCCCCTTCCACTTGTAGATGAGGGTGATGATGCCTTTCCTCATGGATTCACTCATGGTACCTGCCCGAAGCATACTGACATACACCTCCAGCAGGTCCTGGCCAATCAAGTCCCACAGAGCGGAATAGATCTCGACCGGTAAGCCGTCACTTCCGGGAGTTTTATTCTTTTCGAAGGACTCGAGGGCCTTGGTCAGTTTGGCCACAGATAGTGGCTGGTCCAGCCTCTCCCGTGTTCTGTCGTCTAAGATCTCCGTGATAGAGGACAGGAACGACTGGGAGGCCGTGCTGTCAGTCGGCTTTGCGTCACACAGACTGGCGTAGAAGGATTGACTGATCCTCATAACATCAGCCTGAGATGACATTAGCGAGCCATCTTCTTTCTTCAGGCTGCTGAGCACACAGCTCTCTTTGTGCACCTTCTGGAAGAAGAAACGTGAGCACGTCTCGTCCTGCTCCACCGAGCGGACCCTGGATCGGAAGATTATCTTGGAGGCCTCCGAGGCAAAGAGCGAGACTTGTTGGCCCTTCACCTCCTTGAGGTCCTCCGTGACATCCACCCCCATTGTCTGCAGCAGGAGCAGGTTCTGCATACTTTCCTGGAGCTGGGACAGTTTTCCCCGTCTCTCTCTCTCGCCTCCTGAACACCTTTGAGGATGAAGAACCTCTTGATGTTCCCTTTTACTGTTTCCCACGTCCGCTGGGGACTCAAAGAGGGGCTTCACGGTTCTCCAACCTGCGTAGTCCCTCTTGAGCTCCTCAATGTTTCCCGGGGTCAACAGCTTTGTGTACAGTTTCCACGTTCCCTTACCAGCCCGCTGCTCATCCTGTAGGTGACAGTCGGCCAGCAGGAGGCAGTGGTCGGAGAAGAACACCGGCTTGATGTTGGTGGATCTGACCGAGAGTGTTCGGGACACAAACAGGTAATCTATCCTTGAGCGAATAGACCCGTCTGCCCGTGATCAGGTGTATCTACGCTGCGCTCCGTCTGCAGGGGTGCTGAAGACATCGTGCAGCTTGGTATCTTTTACCGTGTCCATCAGGGCTCTGGACTTGGCGTCCAGTTTACTGTCCCCCCCGCCGGATCGTCCATCTGCATCAATGATACAGGTGAAGCCTCTGGCCAGAATGACCGGCCTGGACGTAGCCAGCAACAGTGGAAGCTGCTGCAGGACGGCCAACTGTTCACGCTTATCCACTGGGGCATACACATTAATCAGTCTCAGGGGAGCATTCCTGTACATGACGTCGGTGATGAGAAGGCGCCCGCACACCACCTCCTTAACCTTGGAGATGAAGTTGCCTCCTCGAACAGGATACCCAGGCCGGAGGCGCGGCTATCGTTGCCCCCCGACCAAATTGATGACCCATGGGCCCACAAGCTCGACCATCTCCTGTAGCTGCTGAGGTGCGGTATCCCACACTCCTGCAGAAACAGGACGTCGGCTTTAATGTTGGTCAGGAAGGCCATTGTAGAAACACATTGCATAGCCGATTTGATGCTACGCACATTGATGCTGGCAATTTTTTATCCCCATTTTAACAGTTTAAAGAGGTTACCACTGTCCATTTGCTGCTGGTCTTGCCCCTCTGGGGTAACTGTGTGCATCCCTGTGGTGACGGCAAATTGCTGGACCCTCCCAGGGCTGAGGTAGCTGTCCGGCTCCACGCTGGGGCCATTTCCCCGCTCTGGTGCCTTCGGGTTGGGCCCAGGGTTGGCACCGTCCAGTTCTCCATCTGACAGCGGGGCTGTCACAGGACCGCTGCTCTCAGTTACCTGGAGCTTTGGGCCGGTGGGTACCTCTTGGCTCTCACCGGGTGGGGGGTGGTCTTTACCCATCCCCTCAGAGGGATCATCTTTTCCTCCTTTTTCCCCGCGGCGCTCTGTCTCTTCCTCTGGTGACGACCTCCTTGCGCCTGTCCTCACCGTCCGAAGAGCTGCCTGTATCCTCGTCGTGTAGGTGTCGTTTCCCCCTTTGGAGTCAAGGAGATCAATCATTGCAAACACACCCGGGAGAGGGTGAGGGGAAGAAGTAGGGGTTTTATAGTTACATAACATGAAAACCCCTGACAGTCCAACTGCTAGGTACGGCTATGGATGTCCTGAATCTGAAAAAGGAACATTGTACATGCATTTCCTTTCTTGCTCACCAGCTGGAACAAGGAGAATTGTGTCGAAGACACGCACCATCTAGGACTGGCCTGACAAAAGTCACAGCCATGCACATGAGCTCAATTTACACTTTAAATGGGCCAATTAATCACTGGTCTCAGCAGACCTCCCACTGCCTGGAGGATAGCCTGGGAGAGATTCCCACATCCTTAACAACAGGAACAGAATGCTCTCATTCCCCAACATTTCCCACAGGCAGGTCGTAAAATCTGTTCCATAATCTCCTCTTAAATCTCTTCACTATCACTCCATTTCTCTCCTTGACAATTAAAATAATCCTTTATTGAATCTCAAATAATCATCCAATGCTGCAGGAGGCTGAGATAGTCCATAAAAATATCTTACAACTCATTACTATCCACGTTTCAGACTTTTGCCTCTGACTAAAGTCCCAGTGCAATTCCTGTAAGCGAGTCTTGCCATCTCAATACCCTAAAAGCTGCAGCAATTCCTCCTCTTATACATATCCTCTGCCCTTTCACATTCACACAGTCCCAGACTGAGTGCGTTTTGCACTTTTTCACTCCCCAAGAGACTCTTGCATGGAGTACGATCAACAGTCCAACTCAAGGTGAGCCGAGAAGGTGAATGAAAGAAGAGAGCAAAAAATGAAAAAACATTTTCCCTTGAATCTTTCATGACCTCTCAGAGTCTCGAGTTCAATCAGTGAAGGATGTAAAAAAAAATTGTAGTCGCTGATTTAAGAAACAGCATTCTTTTTTTTCCACATTCAAACTCCCACAAAAAAAAAGCAATCTGAACCAGGCTCAGTTGAGGGATAAATATTGGACAGGACACTCCTCTTGCGCTGCCCACCTTTCTCTTCCTTGAAATTCTGTGGCAGTATCTTTTACCTGAGGCAGCAGATGGTTTGTCTGAAAAAATGGCATCTCCCGCACCCTCAGTACAATACTGGGTGGCACGTCTCACTCTGAAACGCACTGTGACGTGCTCAGCTATTTCTTTGATACTACTTGGAGAGAACTGAATTGGCCAATGCCTGACTTCCATGGTGGTAGGTGACTGAGTTGACATTTTCGTCATTGCTGTGTGCGTATGGTACCTACCTCTGTATAAATGGATTGCGATGCGGTCGCCACAACAAAGCTGATGCCTCAAACATTTTTCATTTGCTGTGAGTTACTTTGGGACGTATCAAAAGGCAATATGCAATTCTTTTCATTTCAGTATAATGCATGTTGAGTCAGTGTAGCTTAGGGATAAGCTAACAACACATTGTCCCTATTGTTAATAAACAGAATCGTGGAATCCCTATAGTGTGGAAGCAGGCCATTCGGCCCAACGAGTTCACACCAACCCTCTGAAGAACATCCCAACCTGACCCACCCCCCTATCCTCTGAAGAGGTTCCAATCAGACCCACCCCCTATCCTATCCCTGTAACCCTGCATTTCCCATGGCTCACCCTCCTAGCCTACACATCCCTGGAAACTAGGGGAAATTTAGCATGGTCAGTCCACCTAACCTGAACATCTTTGGACAGTGGGAGGAAACCGGAGCACCTGGAGGAATCCCACGCAGACACGGGGAGAACGTGCAAACTCCACACAGACAGTCGCCCGAGGCTGGAATCAAAGCCGGATCCTGGCCCTGTGAGGCAGCAGTGCTAACCACTGAGCCACCGTGCTGCCTCTCCAACATCCTGTAAGTTCAAATGGGAGGAAAGTACTTCACAAAATTCATGATGAGCTTTTGTCATGACTGCAATGGTCTGGAAGTTGGAAACACAAAAATGCGTGACCTTTTCAGAAGAAGTACTGCTTTTCCGTATGCATATTAAATCAATCTGCCTGCACTGACCCCCAAGCAAATAGAAGGAACTACAAGAAAACAACTACCCCAAAAAAAAGACAGACTGGTATTCAAACTGACAACACGATATCAGAATGGGATAGCTGCTGAAATAAGTGACCACCCAGATGACAGAGCTCTTGTGAGATGGAATTGAGATTGAAATCTGCTCCTTGGGGACCTTGCTAGTGAAGACAAACAGGCACTGACTGAAGATCTGGCAAACACATTAAGACGAACCTCTCATTTAAAATCTTTTAGCATGGCGTAGACGCCATGATTCACATTGGGGTCTATCATTCAGCTGCTGTACGCTAGAAAAAGTGCAATTCAGCAGGAACAACCCATTCAAATTCAATAAGACCTCACTCCCCCAACCTCGAGAAACTCCAGCCCTGTCCGAGTGTTTCAAGAAATGCCACAAGAATTTAAAATCTTTCACTTGAATAGCAAGCAGGACTCCAGATAAAATGGGTCTCTGGTGTACGTCAATTATCCTGGCCATCACTGCAGATATGAAGAGTGTGGGGCTGGAAAAGTACAGCCGGTCAGTCAGCATCTGAGAAGCAGGAGAATTGATGTTTCGGGCGTAAGCCCTTCATCAGGGTGAGGCCTGTGGGCCAAAGGAACAGAGATAAATGCGGCCAAGGGGACTGAGTGATAAATGCTCACTTTCTCCCATCACTGCAGATATGTCTTTGATACCGACAGCTCAGTTAAACATGGATGACTTGTGGGGAATGCTGGTGCCACATTGCCTGGCAAAAAATGCCCAAGCCTCTGATAACTATATATAGAGGTAGACTTGACCATTGTCTGAGCCTTTCCTAACTCTGAAATGTGTGCTGGTGATTTGGAGGGAGAGTTTGAACTGCTAAACGTTATGCTCTGAACACACTGGCACACAAGTCTTAAATTCCCACAAAACAATTTAACTCCAATCTCTTCACATGGTAAGACAGGATCTTGGTGCAGCAGTTTAAGTGCACAGCAACTCTCCGAGGATTACTTGGCTCACCTTTGACTTGGATCTCAGGTGGCCTGGGCTGAGCAGCCTTGCCTTCGTTCCAAGTTATAAGCAGACCCCCCCTCCATAGATGACCCAAAATCACATGGAAACAGCTAAGAGAATAATGTGCCAAATAGTGCCAAAATCAGAATACAACCCCGAGTAGACCCCACACGCAAAACAATACTTTTCACTGTATTTTCACCACCTCTGCTCCCATGGTCAAACACTTTGATGAAGGGCCATTGGAAGTAATTTATGACTGTCTTCTATGTTCAAGGGCAGTTCCCTTGCAACTGCCAGACTGAGAAGATTTATGTCAATTGCGGATCTTCTGGTTCTGAAATCCCCCTCGGATTCAGGGTTGTTGTGTTCAGCCACGACCTGAAAATGACAAAAGGCAAACGCGTTTGCCTGTGATGCTCAGCTTGACAGCTGAGAGAGTCACGGTGGTCAGTCTTAGGATTGTGCAGCATCATTATCCATGTAAATCCCTCACATCCTGCCACTACTCCTCCAGCACAGAGAAGTTTGCATGGATGCAGCCAGACTGTCATTTCCCTGCGCTTAAAGAAATCAAGCAACGCACCGGGAGCATTGTCCAAGCAAGTGAGTCAACAGTGTTGCTGAGCTCCTCTTTGTGGGTTTGACATCCAGCTGTACCATGACAAGGAAGGTTTCTATGGTGTCTAGAGTTTCTTTGGTGACAATGTTCATAGTACAGTTTTGGTGTTTCATCTCTTGAACTGCTCATGCAGGCTATGACTTCCCCACCTTTGTTTTCACTCAAGCTGTTCTTTTTGAAGAGTACATAATGGAACCGAGGGAGCAAGCTATCCTAGATCTGGTCCTGTGTAATGAGACAGGAATAATTAATGACCTCATAGTTAGGGATCCTCTTGGAAGGAGTGATCACTGTGGGTGAATTTAAAGTGCAGATGGAAAGTACAGATACCAGCATCCAGTGCTTAAACAAGGGAGACTATAAAAGGATGAAGGAGGAGTTGGCTTAAGTAAACTGGAAGCAAAGTCTTTATGGGGGGACAGTTGACGAACAGTGGAGCTGGGAAGGCAACAGGTGGATGGTAATAGTGATAGGTCGTTGGGGAGATGGAGCGGTTAGGTGGGAAGGAAGATGGACATATAGGATAGGTCAAGAGGGTGGGGCCGAGTCAGGGGATTGGGTCTGGGATGAGGTGGGGAGGAGGGGCAACATGGAAACTGAAGTTGATACCGTGTAGTTGAAGGGTCCCAAAGCAGAAGATGAGGCATTCTTCCCCCAGTTGGAGGATGGCTTGGATTTGGTAGGTGCAGGAAGTCCAGTACTTGCATGTCCTTGGGGGAGTTGAAGTGGTTGGTCACAGAGCAGTGGGGCTGTTTAGTGCATGTGCCCCAGAGATGCTCCCTGAAAGGCTCCGCAAGTCGGCATCCTAGCTTCCCGATGTAGAGGAGACATCAAGAGCAACAAACATAACAGGATGAGGTGGGTGGATGCAGGAAACTCTCTACCAGATGTGAAAAGATTCTTTGGCCTTCCATGGGAGGGAGGTGTGGGCGGCAGAAGGTGCTGGGTGTAGAGAGTGGGTTGCTGGGGGCCATGTACCTATTCGGGGAGTCATGGAGGGAATGGTCTCTGCAGAAAGCAGATAGGGGTGGGGAGGGAAATATGTCTCTGGTGATGAGGTCTGATTGTATATGGTGGAAATCGAGGAGGATACTGCGTCGTATCTGGAGATTGGTGGGGTGGAAGGTGAGGATCAGGGGTTCTATCCTTGTTGTGGTTAGAGGGGAGGGGTTCAACGGTGGAGGTGCGGGAAGCGGAGGAGATGTGCAAGGGTGTGGCTGATCAAGTGGAAGGGGAAGCTGTGGTCCTTGAAACAGGAGGCCCATCTGGGATGTCCAGGAGTGGAATTACTCTTATTGGGAATAGATGCAGTAGAGGCAGAGGAATTAGAAGCAAAGGATCATGTTTTTACAGGAGGCGGGATGGGAGGAGGTGTAGTCAATGTAGCTGTGGGCGTTGGTGGGTTTGAAATAGATGTCCGTGTTGAGTTGATCGCCAGAGATAGAGACTGAGAGGTCCGGGGGTTAGAGACTGAGGGAGGGAGGTGTCTATCAATACCATAAAAAGAGGAGGAACCACTACCAACAGCTATACTGAATAATCCAGAGTAATGCAGGCAATTAGTATGGAAATAGACACCACATACACCCGAAGAAATTGTATCTTGATTTCTGCGCACTGTTTAAATTGGATCTCACCTAATATCAGAGAGCTTAAATTTTAACTGCAGGCAATTACAGTCAAGGGGAGTGACATATCTATTGTTTTTCTGCTCATTCAAGCACGGAATGATTTGAACAAATAAGTTTGATTGTGTTCCCCAGCCTAGACATGGGTTCTCATAACGATTCTGAATTTTGAAACATTTGGCAGCATTGGAGCAACTGGTACAGCATGGGTTTAGAATATAATTTATTACTTGCCCTTTCTTTCCAAACACTCCACCACTAGTACCCACCCATTACCCACTTTGTGTAACCCAGGTACTTTTCAAAACAGTTTAGGGTCTCTGCCCCCACCATCAACACAGGCAGCGAATTTCAGACATCCACCATCCCCTGCGCAAAATAATTTTACCCCATGCCCCCTTTAACCTTTCTGCCACTTATCTTGAATCTGCAACCCCTAGTTTTTAAACTCTCTGCCAAGGGAAACAGATTCCTCCTGTCTACTGTGTCTACCAGACACAATTCTGTAGACGTCAACTATGTTACCCCTCAGCCTCCTCTGTTCCAAAGAAAACAACCCCAATCTCACCAATTTCTCCTTGTAGCTATGATTCTCCAGCCCTCGCAATATTCTAGTAAATCGTCTCTGCACTCTCTCCGGAGCAATTATGTCCTTTCTGTAACGAGATGACCAGAACTACACACAATACTCCAGTTGTGGCCTCACCAGTGTCTTTATACAGTTTCATCATTATATCCCTATTTTCGTATTCCATACCTCTACCAACGAAGGATAGCATTCCATATGCCTTCTCTACAACCTTATCTACCAGCACTGCTACCTTTAGGGACTTGTGCACTTGCACACCAAAATCTCTCACTTCATCTAACCCTCTCAATATATTCCTATGTATTGTGAATTTCCTTTGACTGTTTGACCTCTCTAAACACATTACCTCACACTTCACAGAGTTGAACTCCATTTGCCACTTTACTATCCATTATGTGGCCAATTTCTGAGTTGTCTGTAAATTTCCCAATTGTGCTCCTCCACATTCAAGTCCAAATCGTTAACATATAAAACAAACAGCAGGAGTCCCAACACCTAGCCCTGCGAAACACCACTTGAGACAGGTTTCCATTTGCAAGGGCAGCTATCGACCTTTGTTTCCTGTTACTAACACAACTTTGGATCCAATTTGACACATTATTCTGTATCCCATGGGCTTTTAATTTTTTTGACCAGTCTGCTGTGTGGGGACCTTGTCAAATGCCTTACTAAACTCCATATAGACAACATCCACAGCACTACCATCATTGATATTCCTTAAAGAATTCAATCAAATTCAAAAGACATGACCTTCCCTTAACAAAGCCACGTCGACTATCCATGACTCACCCATTCCTTTCTAAGTAACAGTTTATCCAATCTCTCAGGATTGATTCTAACAATTTGCCTCCCACCAAAGAAAGACCAACTGGCCTCGAATTGTTTGGCATCTCTTTTGATTTAACTTATTTATTGCCCAGTGTATTTATTACAAATACAGTGAAAGCTGTTGTCTCGTGTTGCCACTCTCCAGCACCATCTGAAAACACAGAAAATAATCCAACTGTTTTTTATCAAGCGACCACATGTGCATTCCTCCAGATCCTCACCTGCGTTTAATGAAGGTTGGAAAATAATCCTTAGGGCATCTCCTATTTCCTCCCTGACCTCCTTCAACATCCTAGGGAACAATCCATTGGCCCTGGGGACTTATTCGCTTTCAAAGGAATCCAAGTCCTCTAACACATCTCTCATTATGATTGTCTTGTCCAACATTTCACACTCATTCCTGATGAAGAGCTTATGCCCGAAACATCGAATGTCCTGCTCCTCAGATGCTGCCTGACCGGCTGTGCTTTTCCAGCACCACACTCTCCACTTTGATCTCCAACATCTGCAATTGTCATTTTCTCCTAATGTTTCACACTGCTTGTTTTAAATGACTATATCCACATCATCCTTTTCCTGTGTGAAGACAGAGATGAACAATAAATCCTTGGTCAGAATACACAGATCTGTTATTATATATGAGAAATATACAGGGAGTCCCTGATTTACAAATATCTTTCTTACGACTGCTTGTACTTACAAATGCGATCCCATGCATGGTTAAATTTCAAAGCCCCGATATAAGAACATTTCCCGTACTTATGAACAACTTGCTTTCCATTGTCCTACATTGCGTTCTGACTCATGTACAAATCGACTTACAAACTGACTCCAGAAACCTGTTCACAAATGGGGACTGCCTGTATAGGAATTAATGGGAACGCCTTTATATGTGATCCTCAAATCTCCATCATATGGACAGAAGAGAGCCACGAAGACAGAATTTAGAAACACCCACTGTAAACTTTTCCAATGGGAAGCTCTCATTTGTTGTATGTTGCCCCTACAACAGATAAGGAAAAATGGAAAAGATGAAAAGGTGTAGCAGACAACAAACTTTATGCAACATACAATAAAGAAAATTAAATATTGTTGGTTTTTAAAGGCTAATTTGAATTTGAGATTTTTCTGCTATTCAGAAGGTATTTACATTTCATCCTTACAATTTATAGTATTAGCAGAACATTAGACTTAGGAGCTCAAGAAGGCCAGACTGCAGACCTATACCACCATTCATGAAGATCATGACTGATCGATCATGGACTCAACTCCACTTTCATCGCTACCACCCCCATTAACCTCAATACCAGAGAAAAGTTCACGAGGTGGAGGGATTTTACTACAAGGAGAGGTTGAGTATTTTGGACCAGAAAAGGAGACCAAAACTGTACACAGTACTCTCAATGTAGTCTCACTAAGGCCATGTAGCTGCATCAAAACATCCCCATCTTCACATTCTATTCCCTTTCAATAAATGGCAATAGACTCCCACAGCACATCTACTACAAACCAACCGAATCCCACAGCACATCTACTACAAACCAACCGAATCCCACAGCTACCTGGACTACACCTCCTCCCATCCTGCCCCCTGTAAAAACTCCATCCCATTCTCCCAGTTCCTTCGACTCTGCCGCATCTGCTCCCAGAAGGACCAGTTCCAAAAACGCACAAACCAGATGGCCTCCTTCTTCAAGGATCGCAATTTCCCCCCCGACGTGGTCGACGATGCCCTCCACCGCATCTCTTCCACTTCTCGCTCCTCCGCCCTTGAGCCCCGCCCCTCCAACCGCCACCAGGACAGAACCCCACTGGTCCTCACCTACCACCCCACCAATCTCCATGTACAGCGCATCATCCGCCGTCACTTCCGCCACCCCCAAACAGACCCCAGCACCAAGGATATATTTCCCTCCCCTCCCCTATCAGCATTCC
>NC_057721.1:5755708-5770180 GCF_004010195.1 Chiloscyllium plagiosum
TGGGGTGGGGGCGGAGAGGTTGGGAAGAAGATTGCAGGTTAGGAAGGCGGTGCTGAATTTGAATTCAGCACCGCCTTCCTAACCTGCAATCTTCTTCCCGACCTCTCCTCCCCCACCCCAGTCTGACCTATCACCCTCACCTTGACCTCTTTCCACCTATCACATTTCCGACGCCCCTCCCCCAAGTCCCTCCTCCCTATCTTTTATCTTAGCCTGCTGGACCAACTTTCCTCATTCCTGAAGAAGGGCTAATGCCCGAAACGTCGATTCTCCTGTTCCCTAGATGCTGCCTGACCTGCTGCGCTTTTCCAGCAACACATTTCCATCTCTGATCTCCAGCATCTGCAGACCTCACTTTCTCCTCAATAAATGGCAATATTTCATTTACCTTCCTAATCATCTGCTTGACCTGCCTACTAACCTTATGTGATTCACATACCCGGACATCCAGATCCTCTGTACAAAGTTCTGCAATCTCTCTCCATTTAAATAACAGAGATTTTCTATTCTTCTGGCCAAAATGGACAAGTTCACACTTTCCCACATTTTACTGCGTCCACCACATTTTTGTTCATTTCCCCATACCTGTCTGGATCCCTTTTGTAGATTCACTACCTTTTCTTGACAACTTAGCTTCCTACCTATCTTGGTGCAATTGACAAATTTAATTTCCTTCCTTCAAGTCATTCAGATTGTAAATAGTTCAGACGTCTGTGCTATCACCTTTGGGATGCCACTAGTTACAGCTTGCCAACCTATATATCTTTACTCTCTGCTTCTCATCAATAACTAATCCTTTATATAAAAAATGTGGCATTTTTGTATTGGCAGGCTGTGACTAGTGGGGTACCACAATGTTCAGCACTTGGGCTCCAGATTTTTCACAACATTTATCAATGATATAGATATGACGACCAAATGTAATCTTTCCAAATTTGCAGATGACACAAAGCTAAGCAGGAATGTGCTTTGAGGAAGGTGTAAAGCTGATTCGGAAGGATTTCAACAGGTTAATTGAGCAGGCAAAAACATGGTAAATGAAATATAATGTGGAAAAGTGAGAGATAGTTCACTTTGGTAGGAGGAACAAATATGCAGGAGGTTATCTTAATTGGCCAGAAGCTGGAAAGTATAGATATACAAAGGGACCTGGTGTCCTTGTCAATCATTAAGGGAATCATGGTTTATAGAGATAAGACAGGAAAGTGGAGTTGAGGACTATAAAATCAGCCATGATATTCAATGGTGTTGCCATTAGTAATCCCCCACTGTCAATATCATGGCAATTACCATTGACCAAAAATGGAACTGGACTCACAACATAAACACAGTAGCTATAAGAGCAGGAGAGAGACTAGGAATACAGCAGGAGTAACTTAACTTCTGAATCCCCCAAGTCTGTCCACCATTTACAAGGCACAAGTCAGGAATGTGATGGACTACTCCCCACTTGCCTGGTTTGTACAGCTCCAACAATAGTCAAAAAGCTTGACACCATCCAGGACAGCCCACTTGATTGGCACAGAATCCATAAACATTCAGTCACTTCACCACCAACACTCAGTAGCAGTAGTGTGTAATATTTACAAGATGCACTGCAGAAATGACAGAGAAAGTTCACGGGGTGGAGGGATTTTATTATCAGGGGACATTGAGTATTTTGGGCCAGAAATAATGACCAAAACTGTATACAGTACTCTCTATGTAGTCTAAGGCCATGTAATTCACCTTAGACAGCACCTTCCAAACCCATGACCACTTCCATCTAGAAGGACAAGGACAGCAGATACATGGGAACATCGCCACCTGCAAGTTCCCCTCCAAGTCACTCACCATCCTGACTTAGAAAGATCTTGCCGTTCCTTCACTGTCGCTGGGTCAAAATCCTGGAATTCCCTTCCTAAGGGTCAACCTGTAGCACATGGGGGCTTCAGCAGTTCAAGAAGGCAGCTCACCACCAGATGGGCCAATGGGATACGGAGTGGCAGATTTAGATAAATGCAAGGTGCTGCATTTTGGGAAAGCAAATCTTAGCAGGACTTATACACTTTATGGTAAGGTCTGAGGGAGTGCTGCTGAACAAAGAGACCTTGGAGTACAGGTTCATAGCTCCTTGAAAGTAGAGTTGCAGGTAGTGAAGGCGGCAATTGGTATGCTTTCCCTAATTGGTCAGAGTATTGAGTACAGGAGTTAGAAGGTCATGTTGTGGCTGTACAGGACATTGGTTAGGCCACTTTTGGAACATTGTGTGCAATTCTGATCTCCTTCCTATCGGAAAGATGTTGTGAAACTTAAAAGGGTTCAGGAAAGATTTACAAGGATGTTGTCAGGGTGGGAGGATTTGAGCTATAAGGAGAGGTTGAATAGGCTGGGGCTCTTTTCCCTGGAGCATCAGAGACTGAGTGGTGACCTTGTAGAGGTTTATAAAATCATGAGGGGCATGGATAGGATAAATAGACAAGGTCTTTTTCCTGGGGTGTGGGAGTCCAGAACTAGAGGGCATAGGTTTAGCGTGAGAGGGGAAAGATATAAAAGAGACCTAAGGGACAACTTTTTCACGCAGAGGGTGGTGCGTGTGTGGAATTGGCTGCCAGAGGAAGTGTTGTAGGCGAGTACAATTGCAACATTTAAGAGGCATTTGGATGGGTATATGAATAGAAAGGGTTTGGAGGGATATGGGCTGGGTGCTGTTAGGTGGAACTAGATTGGGTTGGGAATCTGGTTTGCATGGACGAGTTGGACTGAAGGGTCTGTTTCTATGCTGTACATCTCTATGACTGGGTTTGTATTCACTAAAGTTTAGAAGGTTGAGAGGGGATCTGATTGAAACATATAAAATTTTAATAGAGGTGGACAGATTAGATGCAGGGAGGTAGCTTTCTCTGGTTGGGGAATGTAGAAAAGTGGGCAGAGTCTCAGGATATGGGGTAGACCTCTTAGGACTGAAGTGAGGACAATCTGCTTCACTGAAAGGCCAGTGAACATGCAGAATTTTGTATCACAGAAAACTGTGGAGGCCAAGTCACTAAAAATGCTCAAGAAGGAGACAGATAAAGTTTTAGATTTTAAAGGTATCAAGGCATATAGAGAGAAAGCAGAAATATGGCATCAAGATAGAATATCAGACACGATCATATGAGATGATGGAGCAGGCTCAAAGGTCTGAAAAACATTATAGCTCGGTAGCCAGCAATACATTTCGGCTCCTCATATACAAAAATTTTATGTAAGTTTTAACGAAATGCAATGAGGACGATTTTACCCACTTGAAATCTACCACCGGTCATACAGCATGGAAACTGTTTCTTATGGCCTGGTCGGACAGGACTTACACAGTTAATAGTACGGCCCTGGGAAATGCTGTAAAACAGAGACACCTTGCAATGCAGGTACATAATTCCTTGAAAGTGGCATCATAGCTAGACAGGGTGGTGAAGGCGGCATTTGGCATTCTTGCCTTTATCAGCCAGAGAGCATTGAGTACAGGAGTCAGGACATCATTGTTACCGCTGCACAAAATATCGTTGGGTCCACATTTGGAGGATTGCGTACAATCCTGGTCACCCAGCTATAGGAAAGATACTGGGAAGGGTGGAAAAAAAGATCGACAAGGATTTTACCTGGACTAGAAGGTTTGACTTGTAATGAGAGGCTGGATAGGTTGGGTCTTCACAGTCACACCATTGGATGGCTATATTGACTGGGAAGGTTTCAGGTGTAGTCATTGACTGTGTTATATCTGAGCCAAGACAGTGATACAACGTTGTACTCATAGAACACAGCACCAAGTTGGTTTGGTCCAACTGGTCTAAACTAGTTTTAATGAGTCTTCTGCCAGCTGCCTCAATCCAACCCCGTTAGTTCAAGACTGCTCTCCAGATGTGATCTGTATAATTGAAATATCACATTTTTGAATTTCAACATCCTTGAGTCGAAGGCTTATTGAATCTGAAAGTCTGGGCTTGTATTGAAAGAATAAGCACTCTCGCAAGGTAACACGAGAGCCACTGTGGATTATGAAATCAGACCCTGGCAAAAATACACTAACCTGAAGAGGGAATGGGACAGTAAAGAGGAAAGGAGGATTTTCAGTTTATTGGTCAGCCAGCTGCCCTTTACACCTTGGAGTTAAGCTTTGAAATTTGATTTAAGTCCCACTCCAGGACTTCAAAAAATTCAAATCTGGAACTTCAGTGCGGTACAAAAACATTACTGCTCCCTACTGACACTCTGCCTACTGTCTCAAGTAGATGCAATAGGACCTATTTTTAAGAGCAGAGTACTTATTCCCTATGCCCTGGCCAATATTTATCCCTCAATCAACAGAACAACAGATTATCCAGTCATTACTGTATGTGGAAGCTTGCCTGACATTAACTGATTGCTAGGTTCCTTGCATCACAATACTGACTACAGATAAAAATTACATAATTTGGTTTATTTGTTAAGCGTAAATATCAATCTTTCTTCTTTAGTCAATTTTCTTGTTCAAAACACCCTCCTTGTGTAAATTGGAAACTGCACTTAGGGACTTCTTATCAGGGGATAAAAATCTGATGAAATTTGTCATACATTTGAGTGGAGGAAAATGATAAACATTCCTCCTATTTGTTTATTTGCAATTTGAAAGTATCAATTTTCCAGACAGCATGAAAATCTTCACATACAGGTTGTCTCCCTTGGAGGCTATGTTTTGGGATGACAGTGATTTTCTTCATGAGGCAGCCACAGCAGGTAAGGGGAAAACTGCTGCAGGATCTCCAAGCCAGCAAGGAAATTTATGCTTTGGAGGGGGAATTAAATGAATCAAAAAAATGAGGCGATTGGTTTTCCTTTCTTTTCACCCTGTTACCGGAAGCATATTATTCAGCTGGAGAGGGTTCAGAAGATATTTACCAGGATATTACCAGGAATGGAGAGTTTGAGTTATAAGGAGAGGCTGGGACTTTTTCACTGCAGGTAGGAGGTTGAGGGGTGACCTTATAAAGGTTTATCAAATCATGAGGGATATAGTTGAGGTGAATGGTAGGTGTCTTTTCCAGACAGTGAGGGATTTCAAGACCGGGGGCATATTTTAAAGGAGAGAGGAGAAAGATTTAAAAAGAACACGAGAGGCAATTTTCTTTCACACAGAGTGGTTTGTGTGTGGAATGAACTTCCAGAGCAAGTGGTGGATTTTGCTACAGTTACAATGTTTAAAAGACATTTGGATAAGTATGTGAATAAGAAACGTTTGGAGGAATATGAGCCGAGCGGATGCAGTTGGGATCAGTTTAGCTTGGGAAAGTTGGGTTGGCATGACTGGGTGGACCAAAGGGTTTGTTTCCGTGCAATATGACTCTAAGATGCTTTAAATACGGCATGCCTTTATTTGTGAATTAGAGTCATAGAGATGTACAGCATGGAAACAGACCCTTCGGTCCAACTCGTCCATGCCGAACAGATATCCCAACCCAATCTAGTCCCACCTGCCAGCACCTGGCCCATATCCCTCCAAACCCTTCCTATTCATATACCCATCCAAATGCCTCTTAAATGTTGCAATCGTACCAGCGTCCACCACTTCCTCTGGCAGCTCATTCCATACACGTACCACTCTGTGTGAAAAAGTTGCCCTGTGGGTCTCTGTTATATTTTTCCCCTCTCACCCTAAACCTATGCCCTCTAGTTCTGGACTCTCCGCCCCTAGGGAAAAGACTTTGTCTATTTACCCTATCCATGCCCCTCATGATTTTATAAACCTCTGTAAGGTCACCCCTCAGCCTCCGACGCTCCAGGGAAAACAGCCCCAGTCTGTTCAGCTTCTCCCTATAGCTCAAATCCTCCAACCCTGGCAACATCCTTGAAAGTCTTTTCGGAACCCTTTCAAGTTTCACAACATCTTTCCGATAGGAAGGAGACCAGAATTGCACGCAATATTCCAACAGTGGACTAACTAATGTCCTGTACAGCCGCAACATGACCTCCCAACTCCTGTATTCAATACTCTGACCAATAAAGAAAAGCATACCAAACGCCTTCTTCACTATCCTATCTACCTGCGACTCTACTTTCAAGGAGCTATGAACCTGCACTCCAAGGTATCTTTGTTCAGCAACACTCCCTAGGACCTTACCATTAAGTATATAAGTCCTGCTAAGGTTTGCTTTCCCAAAATGCAGCACCTCGCATTTATCTGAATTAAACTCCACCTGCCACTTCTCAGCCCATCTAGTCCAGATCCTGTTGTAATCTTAGGTAACCCTCTTCGCTGTCCACTACACCTCCAATTTTGGTGTCATCTACATAACCTTCTCCTTTAAAAATGACATGTGAAAGATCCTCCTTCAAATTTAGGGTAAATGTACATAATCAGGAACAACTTTTTAACCTCGTTCAAATTAAATTGGTGCAATTTAATATCAATCTTTTTTGAAAATCCAATTAACAGTAGATCCCATATTGAGGCAAAGTCCAAACTAGGTGCTGAAAGCTTTAAACACACACTCTGTACATTAAACACGAAGAACAATAAATTACGTGTTAGAAATCGGGACCATGGCCAAGCCAAACGTCAGCTATTCACATCCGTAACTACAATTTCAATTGCCCACAGAACCTATACCATACACCATCTTGGGAGATTCATGATATTTAGCAAAAACATGGTTAATGCAACCAGTTTCATGGCTGAAACATGAACAGTTCTACAGAGTAATCGCCTTCTATCACAGATTGATGTGTCGAGGGTTAATATTTTCTTGAATATTGTACCTATATGGGATACAGGCAGTCAATGGTACATTGATTAAATGGAAGAGTACTGCATATTTTAAACAACGTTGTAATGTAAGCTATTGATCGGTGTAGGGATTTATAGCTGGGGCTTCACTATAAAGAAAACTAAAGTTCAGTGAGGCTGTCCAACAAGACAGTCAAGGCCATAGCTATTATCGATCAATAATTTGTTTAAAACACACAGGATGGGTTGGTTTGTTTACTCATTAGTTGGATCTACATTTCTCTTTATTGAGGATAATTCATCATACTGATCCCCCTAGAGAGCATATTCTGTCCAGCCTCTGTATGGGATTACCTTATTTGCTTTGTTTCTTAGTTCTCCCCTTGGGAGTATGCATCTCAGAGTAGAGGGATAGTTCAGGTATAAAATGATGAATCATTAAACACATACAACTCACCATGACAGAGAAGAACCTGCTGTCAGAGATTGGTTAGTATTACTCATTTACTGACAGTCTCTCAGGGTACAAGAACATTTTACTGTGACTGAATTTGTCTTAAAACAAGAACTAAAAAATACTGTGCTTAACAACCCTGCAAACTGCTCTCTCTCTTCACCTGATAGCTATGAAGTTAGTTGATCCCTCTACTAAATAACATCTCATTATGAGGACAGCCACAAGTCATTGTCTGTGGTTTGGAATTCAACATTCAAGAATCAGAATTAGCATTGTGTACATCTTCAGACTGGTAATGGGATCACATAATTCACACCATCAGACCATCCTACCTCAAGGACATTACCTGAGTGCTTGCAACTTGTACAGTTGCATGATATTCTAAACAGCACTTGTTAAAGCTGTACCTGAATTCCCTGAGCATGCAATCAGGTATGATACTTACTCATTATTTTAACTCTGATTAGGCTGCTGTCCCGATAAAGTTGCTTTGATTATTGACAGTGGCCAAATGAGCAGCCAATTATTTTCTTTGATGGGGGATCAAGAGGTAGGGGTATCTTGAAAATGTTACTGTAAACTATGTGCTAACTCTTAACTGTAAGCAAGAAATCCAGAACTACCACCAAATCATGACAGTTCACAACAGGTGAACTAGCTTTTCTTTCAATAGTAGTGCCCACAAACAGATCTAGAACTTTATAATCAACTAAGTTGCGTACTTTCAAGAATCTATCCTTGTTTAACTGTTTCACCTGAAGGTAGCCACACATGCAGAAACTTGTTCACTGGAATTAAATATAGACCGTCACACATATCATAATTAATTCAGAATGGTGAATATCAAACTGAGACCAGCTTTTCAGGCTAAATCAACTAATATATTTATTCAAAATTAAATAAGAACGTAAAGCATAAAAGTTCATAAAAAATTCAAACAGTGCATTGTATAAATATAGATATGAAAAATGTCTGCTAATTACGTTTTGCACGTAATTTTGAAGAAATGTAATAGTCTTACAAGTTTGGCAAGATAAGATCATTTTGTTTTGAACCACAGAGGCAAATTCAATAGGTTTTGTCTTCTCGTGCTTTATCCATATTGCTGTAACGCATTGCGTTCAAATCGATTCCTCCAATATTAGAGTTAAGTGAGTCTTCTGTGCATTTGGGTACCAGAAGATGCAGGAGGGTTGCACAGTTTCACAGACCTGTGTTAACCTCTTAATTAGTCCGAGGTCAGGTTTTCAAATGACGACAGTTTATTTCGGTTTTGTATCATTCGATGACCCTATGGTCTTGGCGATGAAAATAGCATTGTGCATGAAAACATTCAAATACATTTGTGCATGTGTGGAACTCAACAAAAGAGAACAGGAGAAACGTAATTTTACCTATGGACATTCACCAGAGCACAACTACCCATTTGAAGAGGTCTTTTAGCTGTAACATAACCAGACATACACAAAGGTCACACAATTGCTTTGTTTAGATTGAAGGAAATCTTTGCTGCTAACATCAATTTGTCTTAAGAAATTTAAAATCGGTCGACTAAGCTGCTCTATAATCAAATACATTATCTGGCTCTTTAATTAAAAATTAAATGAAGTGAACATTATTTATTCATTAGTTGGTAAGATTTCCTTCTTTCAAGGTTGTAAATACCCCTGGACGAGAAGAAGCAGTTGACTGTGCCTTGGAATACTTCGTATAAAGATTTGACACACAAAAGCATTCACCTTTCTGAACATTACCGAGGCTGAAAAATCAATGATCATTACACACAATGGTAAGATACTAAATTGTGATTGGATTTAATTCCTAAGAATCACCTCCTTTTGAATACGCCTTTAAACAAAAAAAAAACGCATTTAAACAAAAAAAAAGCACAAAGCTGACAAGGTTTTATTAAAGACTTCAAAACTGTACTGCAAAAATGAAACATTCACTTGTCCAGTACATAGAAAAGTATCTGACAAGGCAATCAGAACTTCTAAAACAAATACTCTTGAAAGCTAGAACTTTAAAGTCTGACCATTACAGTCCTGAGTCAGGCTTGTCAATAAGCACACAGTATCCTTCCAATTGTTCAGGTATCGGGTCCAATTCTTTATATACAGATTCATCAAAATCAAACTCAATCCATGATGCGGCTAAAATTTTATGTAACACAAACTTCTTGTTTAACCTTTGGTCGAGAAATCTTGGTCTCATCACTTTTTTCCTGTCCAGAACCACGACATAATGCCTTGCGTTTGAACAACCGAAGGCTTGATCTCAGAAGGTCATTGTCCACGACTGGTTGATTTGCGTACATCTGCTTTATTATACCCTGAGAAATAAACATAAATACAAATATAATAATAAATGCAAAACCAACAAAAACAAATGTCTCAACATCAATGCATTATATGTTCTAGCAAGTACAAATGTCAAAAAGGCTTCTTTCTCATAAATCACTCAAACAGCCCACTCAACATCAGACCTTGAACAAATGAGAACCTGGTTTCTAGTTTGAACACTGGCACATAAGAGCAAAGAGCAGGAGTGGACAATTCAAGGTGCCTTCCACGCAGTGCAACCCAGACCCAAATCACTCAGGTGAAAAAGATATTTTCTCATTTGCTTGTTGTGCAGATCACTTTAAATCACTCTCATTCTCAATCTTCTAATGACCAGCAATAGTTTCTCCATTTCTACCCTTAATTATTCCGTCATGATTTTGAAACCTGCGAATCGATTTTCTCTGAATCTTCTCTCCCGAGGAGAACAGTCCCAACTTCCACAACATATCCTCACAAGTGAAGTTCCTGGTCTCCAGAGCCACTCTCCTGAATCTCTCTTGCATTCACATCCTTCCAAACGTCCGGCACTCAGAACTGTATGCAATACTTGTGATTAATTATCACAAGTGCCTTATACCTCCTTACACTTGCACTCTATGCTCCTACTAATACTGCCCAGAACACTGTATCCTTTATTAACTTCTCACTCTACCTTCAATGATCTGTGCAAGTATACACCCAAGAGACAAAGGAGAACAAAAACCTGATCAAAGGGAATGGAAGTGAAGAGACAGGGGATGATCCCGAAGATGATTTTCAAGTATGGGGCCTAAAGAGCTGACCTTTTCTTCCAAAGATAGCGCTGTTTGCTTGGAATTTAGGGGAGAGAGGTTCCAACTACCTGTATATGTTAATTCCTCCAGAGACCAAAAACAAATGAACCTCCAGCATCAGTAACAGTGCGTTGAAGCAAAACAGGGAGAAAATTTGCAACAATAATATTCTAAACAAAAGACAGCATTACATCGTGCTTTTCACATACTAAGACGAACAAACTGTACATCAGAGTAGGAGTGAGCCAGTGAAGGCTTGGTGAAAAATGGATTTTGAATGAATTTTTTTTTGAAAAGGAGAACAGGTCAAAGAGAAAAACAGGACAGACAACAAAAAGAAAAAAAGCCAACAGGGAGATTGCACTACAGAAATAAAAACTTGAATATTTGAGATTTCTGCCATTAATCATGCCTTAATAGAGACGTACTGGAGGCCAGAATCTGATATTAAAGAGTGTGTGTGGGGAAGCCTGGAGAAGATTGCAGAGGTAAAACAGAGCAAGATCAAAGATTTGAAAACAAAAACATGGATTAGGGCAAAGAACCAGAACAGTCAACAAGGAAATATATTTATGGAGAAATGGGATTTACAGTGGGAATGGACACTAAGAGATTAATTGTAAGTGGGAGTTTATGAAAGGCAGATAAAGGAAGGAATGCAAAAATAAAATCCAGTTAGTGATAAAACAAAAGTGGAAAGATACTTACTCTTTCATTTCTTAATAGCTGTTTGCGAATGGCAAGATCCCTCCGAGAACAAAGTGCTTTACAGCAGGGTCCCAGGTTACTAAGCAAACTCGCTCTCTCCTCTTTTCTCTGTACAGCAGCCATGTTGAGAGCTCCAAGCTCATGTTCAAAAAGGTTTTCTGCATCTTTAAGAAAATTGTAAGTATGGCAAATAAGGACAACGTTTACATTAAGGATACTTAGACAAGAAAAAAATTAAAATTGTAGATATTACCTATTATTAATCGAAATTCTTAAAATTACAAGAGTAGACACAAAGTGGTCGAGCATGTGGTGCTGGAAAAGCACAGCTGGTCAGGCAGCATCCAAGGACCAGGAGAATCAACGTTTCAGGCATAAGCCCTTCCTGAAACGTTGATTCTCCTGCTCCTCGGATGATGCCTGATCAGCACCACATGCTCGACTCTGATCTCCAGTATCTGCAGTCTCACTTTCTCTACACAGAAAGTGGTGTCAATTATGAGGAAGAGAAAAACTAGAGGCTGTCAAAATAGCCAAGATATCAAATGGAGAATTCAGAAGTCATACTATTACAGAGACAACAGTGAGAATACGGACCCCAAGGAGTAGTTAAACAGTAGACACAAGAATCAAGCACGAAGAACAAGAGAATGGAGGATGCAGTAATTTGTTAGATTCCCTCCAGTGTGGAAACAGGCCCTTCGGCCCAACAAGTCCACACCGACCCTCTGAAGAGTAACCCACCCAGACCCATTCCCCTCTGACTAATGCACCTAACACTATGGGCAATTTAACATGGCCAATTCACCTGACCTGCACATCTTCGGACTGTGGGAGGAAACCGGAGTACCCGGAGGAAACCCACGCAGACACGGGGAGAATGTGCAAACTCCACACAGACAGTCCCTAGAGGCTGGAATCGAACCTGGGACCCTGGTGCTGTGAGGCAGCAGTGCTAACCACTGAGCCACCGTGCCGCAATTGCTGCATTCCATATTCTCAGGTCTTTTAAGGTTGCCATGGGCACAGTTTTACTGTGTCCTTATCTGACTCCTTATTTGGACATTGTACTTCTTTATATGTGCAGTGTGACTGAAAACCACCTTCAAAAGATGCTCTGATAATCTTACACTGTGTGTCTAGGATTTAAACTTATACCCACCATACACATTTCTGAAATTATGAGTATGGCATAAAATAATACCAATCTCACAGATAAGTAAGTTATTTTTGTCAGTTGTTTGCTACTTAGTTTCATTATGAAATCCAATGTTTTGGAAGTCATCTCACATACTCACGGGGTTATAGGGTCATAGGGTATGGAAACAGACCCTTTGGCCCAACTAGTCCATGCCAATCATGTTCCCAAACTGAACTAGTCTGACCTGTCTGCAATTGGCCCACATCCCTCCTACTCAAGAACTTATCCAAATGTCTTTTAAACATTGTAACTGTATCTGCATCCACCACTTTATCTGACAGTTCATTCCACACACAAACCATTCTGTGTAAAAATGTTGCCCCTCATACCTTTTCAAATCTTTCTCCTCTCACCTTAAAAATATGCCACCTCATATTGAACTCTCCACCCTTACGGAAAAGACCTTGTCATTCACCTAATCTCTGCCCTTCACAATTTTATAAACCCTCAGTAAGGTCACTCCTCAATCTCCTACGCTCCACTGAAAGAAGTCCCAGCCTTTCCAGTCTATTTTTATGTCTCAAACCCTCCATTTCCAGAACTAGAGCTAATCTTTATATATTTTTATAAGCTTTTATTTATGGGAGGACAAATTATGAATAGATAACTCCAAAGGCAGCCATTACAGTTCAGTCAGTTCCTTTTCCTTTTTTATATACTAATCAATCTGTTCGGATTAGTTATGACACACCTCCAGGCAGGTAGGTGATGTTGAACCCTGATCTCCTGAGCCAGAGGCAGGGACTATCCATTGTGGTACAAGACCCTTATTTCATTTTACACAGGAATTCCAAGGTTATGACCAACTCCAGTCTATAACATTAAATACTACTAATGTTCAATTATTAAGAATGAAGTTAGAAATAAACTAAAATACATAAGCAGAGTACAACAGTGGTACTTTTTTTTTTATAATACATTCAGTTCATTCAGACCTCCTCTTCCAGTCTATTTTAGCAACTGAAAGATTATTTGATTTGAAATTAGATTGTGAACCTGCTCAGAAACCAATCCACTCACCTTGAAGTATTGTAATCAATACTGCAGACTTGAGCTCATTTATCAAGAAAGCATTCATTGTGTCGCATTGTATTTTTAATACAGCGATCATTTACTGGCATTATTTCAATCAAACACAATGATTTCAGAATACCTTATACAGTAGACACTGCAGGCAATCAAAAATCTAACCATATTACTTTCCACCACTTCAACATTTGAAATACAACATTTGGATATATCAGCTTAGAAGGATCTAAGTTATATTTGGAAAATTACGCATCCTTCACTTATCATGGGTAATCTGCCTAGTTTGAAGTTTGGGGCAGAAAGAAATATTCAGGACGTTCACAAAAGCATCATTGAGGCACTGCATACGGTCCCATATAATATACTGCACCATTATACCCAGATTGTTCCATCCTAAAGTCAACCTAAAACTAATAATCATTTCGCCTCCATTTGTATGCGTGTTTTTTTGAGAATGTGAATCTTTGGGATTCTCAATCTCTGACGATTGCAGCTGCTGTGTTGATGAATATACTTAAGACAGAAATGGACAGAATAATTGGTCATTCAGGGAATCAAAGATACGGGCAGTAGGTGGAGCTTGGGTTAAGGCTGATGTTCATATGGAAAGAAGAAGCAGGCTCCGAAGGTCACATGATCTACTCCTACTTCCACCTCAGACAAAAATCTATGAAACTCCATCTATTTGGGAGGAAGAAAATCAGATAACCTAAACTGCAGAAATATTCAAGAAAATATACAACATATAGTTTCCTACAAGGTCTTGGATGTCAAGTAATTTTCTCAGAATGGAGCATCAATCAAACAATACATGTAATACTGGTCTCCCACTAACCAGACAGTACGATTCACCCGATGGTATTACAGTACATTAAAAGCGATAACTGTGGTGACAATAGGTGCAACAGTAGGCCATTCTGCCCTTCGAGCCTGCACCACCATTCAATATGATCATGGCTGATCATCTTTAATCAGCATCCTGTTCCTGCCTTATCTCCATAACCCTTGATTCCATTATCCTTGAGAGCTCTATCCAACTCTTTCTTAAATGAATCCAGAGACTGGGCCTCCACTGCCCTCTGGGGCAGAGCATTCCACACAGCCACCACTCTCTGGGTGAACAAGTTTCTCCTCATCTCTGTCCTAAATGATCTACCCCGTATTTTTAAGCTGTGTCCTCAGGTTCGGTACTCACCCATCAGCGGAAACATGTTTCCTGCCTCCAGAATGTCCAATCC
>NC_057721.1:5771347-5859615 GCF_004010195.1 Chiloscyllium plagiosum
ACTGATCCCTGCGGTACCCCACTGGTCACTGCCTGCCATTCCGAAATGGAGGCGTTTATCACTACTCTTTGTTTCCTATCAGCCACCAACTTTCAATCCAAGTTAGTACTTTGCCCCCAATACCATGCACCCTAATTTTACTCACTAACCTCCTGTGTGGGACTTTATCAAAAGCTTTCTGAAAGTCCAGGTACACTACATCTACTGGATCTCTCTCGTCCATCTTCAGAGTTACATCCTCAAAAAATTCCAGAAGATTAGTCAAGCGTGATTTCCCCTTCATAAATCCATGCTGACTCTGACCTATCCTCTTACTCCTATCCAGATGTGTCATAATTTCATTCTTTATAATAGACTCCAGCATCTTTCCCACCACTGAGGTCAGACTAACTGGTCTATAATTTCCTGCTTCCTCTCTCCCACCTTTCTCAAAATGTGGTACAACATTAGCCACCCTCCAATCCGCAGGAACTGATCCTAAATCTTTCGAACTCTGGAAAATAATCACCAACGCATCCACGATTTCTCGAGCCACCTCCTTCAGTACCCTGGGATGTAGACCATCAGGCCCGGGGAACTTATCAACCTTCAGACCGAACAGTCTCTCCAACACCAATTCCTGGCAAATATAAATTCCCTTCAGTTCAGGTCCTTCAGCCACTGTTACCTCAGGGAGATTGCTCGTGTCTTCTCCAGTGAACACATCTGAAGTACCAATTCAATTCTTCTGCCATTTCTTTGTTCCCCGTAATATATTCCCCTGTTTCTGTCTTCAAGGGCCCAATTTTAGTCTTAACCATTTTTTTGCCTTTAACATACCTAAAAAAGTTTTTACTTTCCTCCTTTATATTTTTGGCCAGTTTACCTTCGTACCTCATTTTTTCTCTGCATATTTCCTTCTTAGTAATCCTCTGTTATTCTTTAAAAGCTTCCCAGTCCTCTGTTTTCCCACTTATCTTTGCTATGTTATACTTTTTCCTCCACTGTCATCCCTGCTTTCTTCCTTTTTGGAATGAACTGATCCTGCATCTTCTGCATTATACACAGAAATATCCGCCATTATTCCTCCACTGTCATCCCTGCTAAGGTGTTGCACCACTGAACTTTGGCCAGCTCCTCCTTCGTAGTTCCATAGTTCCCTTTATTCAACTGAAATATTGTCACTTCTGATTGTACCCTCTCCCTCTCAAATTGCAGTTTGAAGCTTATTGTATTATTATCAATACCTTTGGTGTTGTTCATGGCAGCCCGACAAGTTTCATTGACCTTGGCGAACAATTCTGCACCAGCCAAACGCTTGGATATTCCAGCTCGTAACAGGATTGCTCCGGGTGTGAACTTTAACAGAGCAGCTCCGGGCTCCCTCGGCTCTTTAGGCTGTTTGGGCAACAGACTCGACCAATCGACATCAATCACATCCATAGGATCTACAAGATAAGCTTTTGTCTTCAGTTTACTGTGTAAAACACATTTCTGAATCAAATGACAAGTTACTAACACATGTATATCCTGAAAAGCATGCAAGTAGCAAATAAAAATTCTCACTCAACAGACATTTCAAGTTCTAGCATAAGGTGTTTGGAATCATCTGTTCATACAAATACAGAACCCTTAGCACCTCGAGGATTTTCAATTCGCTCATGTAGCTTATTTGTCTATATTGTACATTTGAGGAGAAACTGAGGTCTGCAGATGCTGGAGATCAGAGCTGGAAATGTGTTGCTGGAAAAGTGCAGCAGGTCAGGCAGCATCCAGGGAATAGGAGAGTCGACGTTTCGGGCATAAGCCCTTCCTGAAGAAGGGCTTATGCCCGAAACGTCGACTCTCCTATTCCCTGGATGCTGCCTGACCTGCTGCGCTTTTCCAGCAACACATTTCCAGCTATATTGTACATTTGCCTATTAGTAAAAACACAGCTATACTGGTCTGTACTTAAAATACTGTAATTTGCTCTAGAGAATGAGAACTATACACATTTACAAAGCAACAGTTACTCCTTACCACAGAAGGTTATTCCAAAAATTTATTTTACTGTTAATCATATATTTATTTCTTTCCTGTTAGTGATGTATGATTTCTACTATATGTCCTCTTGGATAGTGAGAGACATGTTAAGGAAATCAAACATGGCTTCAGGAAGAAAAAGTAATGTCCTACAAAATTAATTGTGTTATTTGAAATGGATGGATGAGGAAGTCAGGTTGAGATTGTCTCCTTTGAATTTTAACAGTACTATGAAAGAGGCTTCTCTCTAAGCTTCAGCCTCTGGCATTTATGGAAATACATGAACTATGATCTAGGCTGTGTGATTTAAGTACATTTTTGATGTCATTTAAGTTTAGATATTTGGAATGAATTAGTGAGATATGAGATATTTTGTGTGTCTGAAAGGTTCAAGAATTATCTTTCAAATATTCATATAGCTATGGTGATTTATTTTAAAAGTGTCTGAGAGCTAGCTTTCAGAACGATTGGGTTTTTATATACATTAGGTGTGGGTTGACAATGAATGGTAAACAATTGTGCATGAAGGTCTGTTAGAAATTTCTGGACTTAGTTTTCTTTTCAATTTTAGGGAAAAGTCGCATAATTTTGAGACCATTTCCAGTTGTAGTTTCAGTTTTGGAGCGGTTCTGAAGTCGCCCTGTGGTGAAGGTGTATGTATAAAGTGGTACTTCTGAGTAAGGAGAAGACAGTTAGGTTTGTTAACACTAGATTATCTTAGGGTAAGGAATTAGTTATAGCTTCAAACCAAAAATGTTTGCATAAAACCCTGAAGAGGATATTTGAAGCTGAGTACATTTAAACTCATGCGTTTGATTGCTCCAGGAAGAAGCTCTCAATTTTCCAGACTGGGAATTGGGGTCATAATTAACTTAAACTGTATTGTGATGCAACAAAAATATTTTTCTCTGGTGTAACCACTATACAAAGGGTTGTTTTTGGAGCTGGAAAACAGCACTTTAAGATTAATGGAATTATTCTTTTATCATGCTTTAAAAAGAATTATATACGTTTGTGATACAAGTAAACAGACTGATTTTATTCTTTTATCTTCATTTTCTTAAAACTTTTGTTTTATTGTTAAAAATCAATCTGCAATATCATATTGCTTATACTTCAGACCACCTTTTAAAAACAAATAAACCAAAATAAGCCAGATTTTGATCTGAAAGTTGACTTGTCCAGTAAAAACTTCACCAAGGATCATAATAACTGCAAAAGCGAGTTATAAATACATTTGAGTCTGTGTGGAAATTGGTAGCAACTTGAAGAAATCATGTTTGGATTGTTGTGCTTGGCTAATTCAGTGATAGTGAGACTTTGGAAAACGTGCAGAAGGGGACCACAGGATTAACTGCTCATTTAAAGCATCTTAGTTGTCATGATGGGCTAAAGAATTGGAACTTTTGCAATATTAGAGAAAGTTTTGTTTGGTTTGGGGGGGGGGGGGAATGTCTTCTGGTTAAGGTTTATAAGATGGTGTATTACAGCTTACAGTTTGTTTTGATTACAAATGTTAGGGAGGATCAGAGTCACAATTTTAAGGTGTAAATGGAAGATCTAGATTAAAATAAAGAACTGGAAGATGCAGATGACTGGTTGAATGCTTTCAAGACAGTATTGCATGTGGTTTTGGTTGAGGAAGATGTCAGCTGTTACAAAAGATGGGCACAACAGAGGAGTCAGGGTCAAAGTGATTTGACCTCATGGGCTAGACAGGACCTTCCCAAATCTTCCCATCCCACTGTGGGCTGAGTTTTTACCTGATTTCTTACTGCTTCTAGGAGATCACATTATTCTGGGTGGGGTAAGCGTGCATATATGTTGTGTTGCACAGGCATTGCGATTGTATGGGGCTGAATTGACTAGAGGATCTTTGTTGGTTTATTATTTGTATGTATGTTTCTGGTAATCCAAAATCACATCACTGAAACAAGTGCTGCAGGGGAGTGAACGTATGGCAAATTCTGAATTGATCTAAACAATGTTTTAGTAAAATATGGGGGATACCTTACATGGCAGCTTTATGAATATTTTTCATTCCAGCATTGCTCAGTGCAGCCCAAAAATAGCAGTGGAATGGATTAAAAGATTATTAATGATCATACAAGACCTCTTTCTTGCTAGGTACATTTACTCATTTAGCAACCAAATAGATTTGCATCTTTATGAAATGACAAACGAACAGACAGAAAAGGGAGGCCGAATGCAAAAATAAAACAGCTTTCGTAGCTCACATGCAACTTTGATTCATTGAGAAATTAAACTACAAGGTTCATTGATATGTTAAGATGATTTTCTTTATTTAACATCTATAATTCCACCTGCACTGGTAATTTTACAAGAAACTTATCTTTCAGCTAAATTACTGAATACTTATGAGGAATAGCTGAATTGACACACACCTCCACAACACTGCCCAGGGCCCCAGCTTAGCTAGGTCAATTGCAGCACCAAAATCAGTACCCCTGAAATCAGCTAACACAATGTAATAGTGTAGGAAAGCATAGGTTAACCACTTGGCACAGATGCTTGATTATGCAGGACTTGAATATTACTGAGAAAAGAGACATGCTTCAAAGCTGTTCATCACACACAGAAAACTGGAATGGACAGGTTATCTTGAGGAAGGTTTGAACAGACAAGACTTGTATCCACTAGTATTTATAAGAGTAAAATGTGATTTGATTGAAACAAGACATCTTGATAGGATGGATGTGGAGAGGATGTTTACACTTGTAGGAGAATCAAAAACTAAGGGTCACCCGTTTAAATCAGAAATTAGGTGAATTTTTTCTCTCCCAAGAACCATCAGTCAATGGAATTCTCTGATCCAGAAAGCTACCAAAGCTGGGTCGTGAGCCCTGGGTGCTCTCATCCTTAAACTGCAGTGGAAGCAGAGTCCTTGAATACTTTCAAGGCAGAGGTGGATAGATTCTTGATAATGCACTTGGCATGAGGAGTATAAAATGAAAATCTTCAACAGCATCCCTCTTCTACCCAGCAGCCTCTTGTTTATAAGAGCATTGTTGGATAAGTAGCACAGAGCACTCTAGGAACTGCACTCGAGGAATATACTGCCTTGATTTAGTACAATGTATTGAATATCTATGCAAACTGAGCAGTAATAACCGAATATAGAAGTGAACTTTTATATCTGTCTTGCGTAATAAAGGGTAGCAGAGTTTCAAATTAGATCATCTAATTGTTCGGGTAGCAAGGATCACATGATAGCAGCCTTTGGATCATCAACCTTCCAATTACACAGGTATGAAACATTTTAAAAGTTTTATCACTTAAAAAAAACCCGAGTAGCAGTCTGCACAGGCTGCGTACATGTTTTCCGAATGTCATTCTATTTTTAAGAATATAGACTTCTATTAACTTAGTGTCAATATTTAATACACTATTGGGCTACTTTATTTTTAGTGTCCAACTGAATATGGTCAAATTGTTGATAAATTCAATACCAATTAGTAATCGAACCTCAGGTTCACCGGTCCCTCCTGATTTATGGGATATTAGCTTCATTTTTACCCAGGTGGCTACCAGAGCTGTCTGAGTTAGGTGCCTAACTTCTACATAAAATTGATCAACAGTATCACAAAGAAAAACATAGATGGAACTCTGTTATATTTCAAGCTGAAACAGCATTGAAGCCCTGACATATCAAAAGACTTGCTCTAGAACACAGATTCTTCACAAAAAATGTTCATCAGTTCATGTAGCTATCCTGCAGTTAACATTGAGAATACCACTGCATATAGACACAGTGAGCATGCATTTAGAAGTGGCCTGCCATTACGTAAAGAATAACCTGATTGAAGAATTTCAATATCCCGTAGAAGCAGACACATTCTCCAGTGTTCCATTACAGAGTGGGTGTGCACGCACGTGTGTGTGTGTGTATGTGGGTGGGGTGGAGGGTGGGGGAAGGATGGTTTGGTGCATACCCTAGGGCTCGGAATGATCAATAAAAGATATACTTTGTTTAAACTATGTGGTGACAGAGACATTCCTGCACCATAACTTGCTGGGGTACAGAAACAACATGCTTATGATTAATTTTGATTTCTGGTCGAAGAAACAAATGAATTTGTAGGAGTGAAATTCAGTTGAATACAAAAAGCCTTGGATTTAGGAGACAAAAAAAATTAAACTCAATGTTGGAAAATTAACCCACCTAATTTTACCCTGCCAAGGATCATGCATTTTATCACCTATTGGAAGGGTGCAATTCTATTGAGAATGTCATCGAATGTGTGGTAAGCTGTGGTAATGCTCACTCTCAGTGATTAAATTAAACATTTTGAGGATCCTAATGGATAGACACTGTACAACCATTTGAACATAATTCATAAATACAATCAGAATCATAGCAATACTCATATAAAGAACTGTAAGACTGCACACGAAGAATTGAAATTCTCACAAACTTATTGATCACCAGAGAATGGCTATCACTGTGCTCCGCTCCCCACAATTGTTTTGTCTGCAGTCAATGTAATTATTTCAAATTAACATTTGAATAACAATAATTGGTCAGTAACCAACAAGTTGAATTTAAAATCATAAACATTAGAATATTGCCAAAAGAATTTTGCTTCTGCTTTCTCAAACAGATCATATGTCTAAAGAAAGTTCAAATATTTTGACTAGCAAGTACAAGGGGATGTTCTCAACCAGGCATAATATGAAAGCTTGGCTAGATTTCCGACACTTATTCCAAAACTAGATGACTGATTCCAAAAACCATGAAATAAAGTGAAACAAACTTGCAAGGACTGAGTGAAATATTAAACTGACATAATTGAATAGTAGCAGTGCAAACTGCTAACTGAACATCCCTTTCTTGCCCTTGTAAGCCATGACTGCTCATGGCAAAATAAAAGAACTCTAAAGTGACTCCCTATGTGCTCCATTGGTTAGGGAAATGTTATGGTTTGCATTTCCATTATGAGGAGACCTATATTAAAAGTGACTGCATCTAATATCCTGGGCAGGGGTTTACTAGAGCTCTTCGGGAGAGTTTAAACTAGTTTGGCAGGGGGATGGGAACCGGAGCTACAGATCAGAGGATGGCATAGCTGGTGAACAGGCAGACACTGTGCAGAGAGTCTCTGAGGAGAGAGAGACAGTTGATAGGTCAAAGTTGCAGTCAGTGTGATGGGTTGAAGTGTCTATTTTAACACTAGGAGTATCAGGAATAAGGGTGATGAACTTAGAGCATGGATCAGTACTTGGAGCTACGATGTTGTGGCCATTATGGAGATTTGGATATCCCAGAGGCAGGAATGGTTGTTGAATGGTTGTCCAGGGTTTAGACGTTTCAAAAGGAATAGGGAGGAAGGTAAAAGAGGTGGGAGAGTGCCATTGCTATTCAGAGATAGTATAATAGCTGTAGAAAGGGAGGTCATCGAGGAGGGTTTATCTACTGGGTGGCAGTCAGAAACAGGAAAGGAGCAGTCGCTTAACTGGGAGTTTTCTATGGACCCAACAGCAAGACAGACATGGAGGAGCAGATAGGGAGGCAGATTTTCGAAAAGTGCAGAAGTAAAAGGGTTGTTGTCATGGGTGACTTCAACTTTCCCAAATTGATTGGAACCTCCTGAGTGCAAATAGGTTGGATGGAGTAGAGTTTGTCAGGTGTGTCCAGGAAGGATCCCTGACTCAATATGTAGAGAGGCCAACTAGAGGGGAAGCCATATTGGATTTGGTGCTGGGCAAGAAACCAGGTCAGGTGTCAGATCTCTTGTTGGGAGAGCATTTTGGTGACAGTGATCACAACTCCCTGACATTTACTTATAGAGCAGTGAATGTGGTATATATGGATTTTAGCCAGGCATTTGATAAGGGTCCTCAAGGTAGGCTCATTCAGAAAGTAAGGAGGCATGGGATACAGATATTTGGCTGTCTGGATACAGAATTGGCTGGCCTATTGAAGACAGAGATGGTAGTAGATGGAAGGTATTCAGCCTGGAACTCGAGACCAGTGGTGTTCTGCAGGGATCTGTTCTGGGACCTCTGCCCTTTGTGATTTTTACAAATGATTTGGATGAGGAAGTGAAAGGGTGGGTGAGTAAGTTTGCCGATGACAGGAAGGTTGGCAGAGTGGTGTATAGTGTGGACGACTGTTGTAGTTTGCAATGAGACATTGACAGGATGCAGAGCTGGGCTGAGAAGTGGCAGATGGAGTTCAACCTGGAAAAGTGTGAAGTCATTCATTTTCGAAGGTCAAATTTGAATGCAGATTATAGGGTTAAAGGCAGGATTTTTGGCAGTGTGGAGGAACAGAGGGATCTTGGGGTCCACCTCCATATTTCCCTCAAAGTTGCCACCCAAATTGATAGGGTTGTTGTGTTGGCTTTCATTAGAAGGGGGATTGAGTTTAAGAGCCACAAGGTTATGCTGCAGCTCTATAAAACCCTAGTTAGACCACACTGAGAATATTGTGTTCAGTTCTGGTTGTCTCATCACAGGAAGGATGTGGAAGCTTTAGAGAGGGTGCAGAGGAGACTTAGCAGGATGCTGCCTGGACTGGAGGGCATGTCTTATGAAGAAAGGTTGACGTAGCTAAGATTTTTCTCATTGGAGTGAAGAAGGATGAGAGATGACTTGATAGAGGTGTCCAAGGTGATGAGAAGCATAGATAGAGTGGACAGCCAGAGACTTTATCCCCAGGGCGGAAATGGCCATTATGAGGGGGCATAATGTTCAGGTGATTGGAGAAAGGTTTAGCGGAGGTGTCAGAGGTAGGTTCTTTACACAGAGAGTGGTGGGTGTGTGAAATGCACTGCCAGCAGTGGTAGTAGAGTCAGATACATTAGGGACATTTGAATGCTTTTGGATAGGCACATGGATGACAGTAAAATGAAGGGTATGTAAGTTAGTTTGATCTTAGAGTAGGATAAAAGGTCAGCACAGCATTGAGGGCCAAAGGGCCTGTACTGGGCTGTTCCACATTCTATTAATGCAATCTTATTTAGTATAGTAAATGGGGCACTTGAACACGGCCAGATGCATCACATAGAGAATATTCAATTTAGATTTTATAAACACATTGTTATTTCTTAACCATTTTCAAAAGATTAATCATTTTAAAATTAGACAATGAACATACATATCCTACTGGACAAAAACACAGTGCAGCTTTTTAAAGGGGTACCTGATATTTTTTCTTCATCCTGGTTCTCTTCTCTTTTTTCTGCATCATCTGCCAGTATTTCATCCAGTTCATCATCACTAATTGGCTCATATTCCTCACAAGACCCTGACACCGAGTACTGCGCATCATCGACTTTCCCATCTTGCTCACCTAAATGCAAAGAAAAATGCATGCTGGTGGCTGAGTAATGAATGAACAGAAGAACCTCAGATGCACACTCTTTTCACTCCGTTCTCAAAAGAATTTAAATACAACAGAATTTCGGTGGAATCCTTTACTTCTTAGGTACAATGCTATTAAAACTACTTATCTCAGATTGATAATCACAAGGTCCAATTGCTCACAGTGACTGCACGATCCAACAAACGTGTGTAACCATGGCCTTCATATATGTGCCGTGACCCCCCTACCCCCTCCTTTGTTACACTTCAGAAAGTGAACAGTAACGCCCACTTTTTCCATCCATTTAAATTATTAGAAGCCAAAGAGCATCAATGGATCATTTCAACACTATTTATCTAGTTCGACAACCTACCGGTCTATACCTCAAAAGAAAAAGTGCATGTGAGTGTCTTTGAGCAGCCTCTGGAATCATACTAAGATCTGCCTTTCGAGCTTGATTGCAACTTGAGTGCTGCTGTGAAGGCAACACTAAGGCAACACCAAGTACACTTTTTAAATAAAACACCTTGTACATGGTGTACGGGCATGGTAGTCTCTGTCGTATTCATTATTCACCCTTAAGTGACCTTAAAAACGTGGTGGTAAGTTGCCTTCTTGAACAATGTGGATCAGTGTACACAGTTGTTAGGTAAGAAGCACCGTGAAGTTGACCACAACAATGAAGGAGTAGCGGTCTATTTACAATTTAGTCTAATAGAAGACTTAGAGGGGAACATGCAGGTTGTGGTGTTCCCATGCAATTGCCATCCTTGTCCTTCCAGACAAAAACTGAGGGAAAGGGATAAAGAAACCCTGGTGAGTTACCACAACACAAACTATAGATGGTAAGATGGGTAAGGTGCCAGTTATGTGGGCTGTTTTATTCTGAACAGCACTAAAAGGTAAAGGGTTGAGCTGTCAAATGAATTATACACTTCACACAAAACTTCAGCCTATTTCCATTACAATGCAAGAAACAAGTTCCCCTTTATTATCTGATCATGACCTCATAACAACAGCACTTACAAGCTCCATAACATTCTTTCGACTTCCCAAGCAAAGTATGCCAAACCCCTTGGAATGGCAACTTTGCATATGCAAAGGTACACACAGACATAATCCAGCACATTCACTGAAGCAAGCACAGATATGTGACCAAGGTTTTCAGATAACAGGAGAAATGGTAAGCATTTTAGAGATACATCATCATCACCAGCACATGTTGTGACACACAGGAGAATCAAGTCAAGTTTCAAACCTGCTTGATAGCTGGTGATTGGAGAAACTGCAGCCAGATACATGCATACCTACAGATCTCATGCTTAGGTTGAATCAGATGGCAATCCATTACCAAGAGTTGTTTGGCAGTATCACTACTGACCGAACCGGTCAAGTCCTAAAGGACACTGCTGCTAGACTGGGTCTGTGGCAGGTGGTGAAGGAACCAAGAAGATGGGAAAACAAACTTGACTTCATACTGCTGCAGATCCAGTTCACCAGGATGGTATCAGTAAGAGAGACGACTGCGCAGTCCTTATGGAGATGAAATCTTGTCTTCGTGTTGAGGAAACCATCTGTTGTACTGCGTGGAATAATCACTGTGATCACTGCGATAGACTTTGAACAGATCTAGCAAGTCAAGACTGAGCAGTGCTATAGACCAACAGCAGCAGGATTATAATGCAACCCAATCATGGCCCAGTGACTTCCCCACTTACATTACCAAGTCAAGCGATGAACTCCAGTTTAACGAAGAGTGCATGCCCGGAGCAGCAACAGACATACCCTAAAAATGAGGAGAAACCTGGTGAAGCTACAAAACATGTGTGCCAAATGACCTGAGGAAGTGACAGACAATTAAGCAATGCCACAACTAACAGATAAAAGCAAATGCTTTGACAAAGGGTCAGTTAGACTCGAAACGTCAGCTCTTTTGTCTCCTTACAGATGCTGCCAGACCTGCTGAGATTTTCCAGTATTTTCTCTTTTGGTTCCACAACTAACAGATCTGACCCAAGTTCTGCAGTCCAGCCGCATCCAGTTGAGAAAGGTGTTGGACAATCAAACAACTCACTGGAGGAAGAGGCTCCACAAATATCACCATCCACAATGATGAGGGAGCCCAGCACATCAGTGCAAAAGATAAAGCTGAAACACTTGCAACAAGCTTCAGCCAGAATCTCGGCCTCCTCCTAAAGTTCCCAGCATCACAGTTATCAGTCTTCAGCCAATTTGATTCACTCCACTCCATCAAGAAACAGTTGGAGGCACTGAAATACTGCAGAAGGCTAAGGGCACTGACAACATTCCAGCAACAGCACTCTGTCCAGACCATGCTGCTCCCCTAGCCTAGCTGGTCCAGTACAGTTAGAACATTGGCATCTATCCGACAATGTGGAAAATTGACCAGGTATGTCCTGTACGCAAAAGTCAGAACAAATACAACCTGATCAATTACTGCCCCATTAGTCTACTGTCAATCACCAGTAAAGTGATTGGAAAGTATCATCAACAATGCTATCAAACAGCATCTTCTCAGCAACACTGAATCTGGGTTCCATCATTACAATTTCGTTCAAACATGGACAAAGGAACTGAATTCTAGAAGTGAGGCGACAGTGATTGCTGTGGCCATCAAGGATACATTTGGTTGAGTTTAACATCAAGAACTCTGAGCAAAATTGGAGTTGATAGGATTCAAGGAACAAAATCCTCTGCCTGTTGGAGACATACTAGCAAAAAGGAAGATGGTCGCCATTATTGGACGTCAGTCAACGAAGGTCTGGGACTTTCCTCAGGGTAGCGTTCAAGACCCAACTATCTTCATGCTTAGTCCGATTCACAACTCCTTTAATATTGAAATAGTCCAAGTCCAAATGCAGAAAGCCTGGACAATATCTGAATGTGGGATGAAAAGTGGCAAGTAACATTTGCACCACAAAAGCACCAGGTTATGACCATCTCCAACAAGAGAGAATTTAATCATCAAACCTTGACATTCGATGCATTACTATCATTGAATCCTCCACTATCAACATCCAGGTAGGTTACCATTGACCAAAACTGAAATGGACTAGCCATATAAATAGAGGCTAGAAATTCTGTATGAGTGACTCATCTGTTGACTTCCCAAAGCCTGTTTACCAACTACAAGGCAATTCAGGAATGTGATGGTATATTCCCCACTTGTTTAGATGAGTGCAGCTCCAGAAGAAGTTTGCCACTCTTGATTGTAACCACATCCACAAATAGTCACTCCCTCCACCAATGCTGAACAGCAGTGTGTACCATCTACAAGATTCGCTGCAGACATTCGCCAAGGGCTCTAACACAGCATCTTCCAAACCCACAACCATTACTATCAAGAAAGACAAGGGTGATAGACACATAGGCACACCAATACTGCAAGATTCCCTCCAAGTCTCTCGCCATCCTGACTTAGAAATATATTGTCATCCCTTCAGTTACTGGGTCAAAATTCTGTAACTCCCCACCTTATGACATTATAAATCAAAGACTGGTGCAGTTCAAGAAGATAGCTCCTCACCACAATCCCAAGGAAATTAGGGAGGGGCAATAAATCTTGGTCTTACCAGTGAAGCTCATATGGTGTGAATAAATTAAGTATAAACTTCAGGCACCACAGACCTGATTATGATGTCTAATCCATGTCCCATAATGACTTGGATGAGGAAAGTAAATGTACTATAGCCAAGTTTGCAATTGACACAAAAATAAGTAGGAAGGCAAGTTGTTGGGATGACACAGTCCCATAGAAGGACTTGGGTTAAGCAAGTGGGCAAAAACTTGGCAGATGGAATATTGTGTGGGAAACTGAGAGGTGGTCCACTTTGATAGGAAGAATTGAGGAGCTGAATATTATTTAAATGGTTTAAAGACTGAAGAAAGCTACAGCACCGAGGAAATTGGGAGTGTAGTCAAGGTAACTGTGGGAGTAGGTGGGTTTGTAGTGGATATCAGTCGACACCTTCTCCCAAGAAATGGAAACACTGAGGTCAAGGAGTGGAAAAAGGGAGGTGAAGGGGGGGGGGGGGTCAGAGACAGTCAAGCTGAACGTGAGTGACGGATGGATACTGGAATTTAAACTGATCAATGCTTCCAATTCTGATTGAATTCTACATCTGGTTTGAAAGGGAGAAATGTGGGTCCAAGACTAATTTTTGAAACTTAATATGTGGACATGGACGTGGAAGTTGAGCTAACTGAAGTAATCTGGGATAGTAGGTTAGAAGACAGATCAGTAGAGAAGCGGCAAACATTTAAAGAGCTATTTTGGAACATTCAGAATAATTACATTCTTACTAAAGTTGTTTACGAGGGCATAAAACCGAAGGAAAGACATAAAATTGTGTAAAGGTGAGCGCAGTTCAGACGACCGGTCAAAATTCAAAGAGTGCAGAGAATTACTTAAAAGGTCAATTGAAGATTAAAAGGACGTTCACTATCGTTGGTAGGTTCAGGATAGGAAAATGTTTTAAAATTAGGGGCCACCCTTTATGAAAGGGGATTTTTTTTTCTCTCAAAAAGATATGACTTTGGACTTTCTACTTCAGAATGATGGAGGCTGAATTATTAAGCATTTTGAGGAATGGATTTTTGTTTGGCAAGGGAGTCATTATTACCCTAGGCCTTGAAATGTCATTCAGTATCTGGATCAATCATTCTTTCTGGCATCACATTTCAGATCCTAATAACTCATCACCTTAAAAAAAAACTCTCATCTCTCCTCTGACTCTTGTGCAAATTACCTTAAATTGTGTCCTGTGGTTGCTGACAATTTGGCTGGTTTTGCCTGTGGGACAGTTTCTCACCATTTACCCAATAAAAGCACTGCAATGTCACTCTATAACTAACCACTAGAAGGAACGTGGAACAAGAAACTAGAAACTAGGTAATTTTGTCACTTATGCAAACATATGTATCATTGATTCATGCTTGGTTCAATTCAGACTTTTACGTAAATATCCTCTATTCTATAATAAAACGCTACCTTCAATGCCATCAATGGGTTCATCGGCTTGGTTCTCATCATTCTCTGGCTCTTTCACCAACTCATTCACATCTCTTTCACTGCTTAACACAGTTGCAGTTTCAACTTGCTCAAATTGTTTGTCAGATTCTCTTCCTGGTCTTGGCTCAACTCGGGGCTGTTCCAATGTGGAAGCAGCCTCCAGAGTTCGTTCCTTGTCTTTATCAGATACTTCTATTGGTGGCTTCTCCCTCTCTTTGTTGACCTCTCTTCGCCGGTCTCTATTTCTGTCCCTGGTCTTAACCCAGTCTCGGTGTTCCCCATCCCGTTCCCATTCCCTTCTCTCTCGTCTTTCACGATCTCGGTCAAGTTCACCCTCTTGAAGCTTTTCTCTACTCTCAAAGGATCCAGCGCGGGAGCGACCTTGTCGATCAGATTCAGGGGAGCTTCGTCTAGAACTGTGACTCCTTGAATCTTGACGATCTATAAAACACATTAAGATCCATTACTCACTTAAATGAAAGTACATTTCCGAAAGTTTTCTCCCATGAAATGTAGAATATTTTATTTATCAAGGGAATGGCACCAGCTGCTCTGACCAATTACGTGATGGCACCATGCAGTGTCTTTCCCCAATCAAGATCTGCAGTCACACTGACACAAATAGAACATTTGGCAGTCAATTCATCAGACATGCCAGGCTCTCAAATAAAAACTGAAGTTTTAAATCATAAGAAAATCTGGAAAACAAATGACATGCTTGATCTATTGCGTTTTCAATTCCAAAATGCCCTTGCTGTGTTACAAAGTCCTTTTAATTTAACAAGTGCATCACAATATAATACTGCAAATGTTTCTGCACTATTGTGTTAAGAAGCAGGGATGGATTTTTGCCATACCTTTATTTTCTACCATTGTCATGCAATCCTTTGGCATCTCAGAACAACACAAATTAAAAAAAAAGGCAACTTCCTAGGTGCATCAACAATGTTCCAGTTATAGTAATATTCTTTCAGGCTAACCCTGAAAGCAGTGTCCAAGGCAGGTGTCTTAATATCCAGAAAAACATGAGCTTGATAAAGAGTTAAACTTGCTATGTATTAGGTTATATCCTTAATTCCAGAACTATGCCCCCTGCTGTGTCATATTAATTTTTCTATTTTTCACCTGAACAACTCTAATTCAGCATAAGATGCACTAAATTACCAGTCTCACTCAAAGAAGGCAAGCACAGGAAAGCGAAAAATGCCAATTGCCATAGTGAGGGATGCCTTTTGAATGAGAAGGTTAAACAAAGGCACCAGCTGGTCTCAAAAGAGAATGCAAACAAAAATCCCATGACATTACTTTGAAGAAGTAGATTATTATCTCATATCTTGGCGAAACTAACTCTCAACCAACTTCACTGAAACAAATCAACTGATCATTATCACATTGTGTTTATGGCATCTTGTTGCGTTCAAATCGACCGCATATCTTCCTGCATTACAAACGACACGATATTTAACAATACTTAATTGGCTATAGAAGGATCTTTGAAGCAGGTCATGAAAGAAACTGTATTAATGCAAGCCCACTTTGTTTCTCTTCTGCAGTTTACTGTAGAAGAAACCATCTTCCGACCCGGGAATGTTTGAGGTGTGAAACGGAAATTGTTCCATCTCTCAGCACAAACGTACCATTTTGAAGAAGAAGAAAACTTTCAAAATTAAGTCATTAAAAAAAAACAGTATTTCAATGGAGAAATTGAAATGCGTCCAGCACTATAGACCATTAAGTGAACATTGTTCATAGGAAAGATAATAGAACCCTTATTCATCCTATTGAAAAGAACAGAAGAACATCCAGAAATGAGAAAAACAAGGTGAGGTCAAAACTAAGGGGCATAATTTTTAAGATGAGAGGAGAAAGATTCAAAAGGGACCCGAGAGGCAGCGATTTCAAACAGAGGGTGGCTCGTGTGTGGAATGAACTGTAAGAGGAAGTGGTAAATGCAGGTATAGTTAGAACATTTCGATAGGAATATAAATGGGAAAGGTTTAGAGGGATAGGGGCCAAGTGCAGGCAAGTGGGACTACTCTAGTTTGGGAAACTTGGTCGGCATGGACAAATTGGACTGATGAGTTTATTTCCTTGCTGTATGACTCTATAATGAATAGTCAGCATGGATATCAAAGGAAACATTTTGCGTGACTAATGTTATTGATTTCTTTGAACAGTTGAAAGACAAAATAGATAAAGGTAATGCATTTGATGCGATTTATCTGAATTTTGACTGTCTTCAAGACGGAAATCAGAGTGGGAATAAAGGATAGTTTTTCCAAACAGCAGAATCGAGACTTGATGTTCCATCTGCAACCACAGCTGTTCACAACTGACACAAAGAATTTGGATTTTGGAGTCAAAAATACTGTCTCAAAATGTACTTTGCACCAAATTGGAAGGAGATGTGGTGGTGGAATTGTCCATACTGAAGACTTCTATACCAAATTACAGGAAGGTATTAATAAACTCAGAGTGGGAAAATAATTGGCAATGAAGTTGAACTCAAATAAATGCAAGTAGCACATTTTGAAAGAAAGAATAGTAGCAATTTAATACTTGACATGTGGGATACAGGAACGAGAGAGACATTAGAGAATAAATGCCTCAACTGCAGGAAGTTACAGCACAGGTTAGTTAGGTCATCAAAAAAAAAAGGAATAGAATTGATAACTAGGGAGTTACGTTAAATCCGTACCAAGCTTTGGTCAGGCTTCATTGAGACTACTGCATACAATTTTGGTTGCCATAAAATAAAAAGGGTGCAGTGGCACTTGATAAGGTACAGGGAATACCTACAAGGATCACCTATTCAATCTTAATTTCACTTGCAATAACATACAGACTTCTATTTTAGTGGATAAAGAAGAGGTCCAAATATTTGAAAGTAAGCTTACAATGATGTCCTGGAACATGGGATTGAAGACAAGTACAACATAAATGACAGACAATGACAATAATTATGATGAAATTTCTGGATTGGATCAAAAGGAAGGAATTGGGTTTTATACATATACAATCGTGTCCAAGGATCTGCATCACACAACATTCTGGCAAGCAGTGATAACTGCAAATGTCCTTGATAAGGTAAATTCCTGCTGAACAGGATGATGATCATTTTGAATACACATTAATACTTGGGTCATAATAATAGAATCCATCCTTTCCTGTATTCTCAAGAATGATCAAGTATCAACGTACAGTCATTCATCACACCGATTTTATCAGGGCCCGAGCTATTGTAAATCATTATTGCATTAATAACAACATTATTTACATTTTCTGCCAATTGCTAGCAGATTTTTCACATGCTATTTCGATTATTCAATGTAAAAAGATGCCAGTCTGTTTACCTTGTATATTTCAACATGTCATGCTAATACAATCAGAGAAAGTCGAAAGCACTCTACCTGAGGAGGTGCTGCGGCTGGGCTCTCCACGTCTGAGCTGATCGATTCGGGATTTCCGTTCACTAGACTCTAGGCTTCTATACTTCTGCCCGTCTCTCGATGTTCCATGCTGTAACCTCCTTCCAGCACTCTGGTCATCGCCACTGCGGTGGGTGGATTCATTGGATGGCGATCGTAACCGACTTGAAGTCCGGCTGCGGTTACTGCCAAGGCTGCTGCTTCGTTTGTGCTCATCGGTTTTACGTACACGGTCGTCTGCCACGGTAGGGAGCTCTACCTTCTCTACCTTACTTCTGTGACTCTTCCTTCGAGTTTCATCAATGCTCTTGTCAGAAATGATACTTTCGTCACGATCCGGCACATCTTCATCCGACCAGTCACTGAAGACCACATCCCCTGTTCCATGTGCATTTCCTTCAACACTCTTTTCAGACACCTCTTCTACAGATTCTTCCTTTAGTGTTACAGGTGGAGTCCTGGGCCCTTTCCACTTTTTGGCTTGTTGACCCACTTCCTCATCAGAAGGCTCTGAATCACCTTTCGAGCGTTTTCGCTTCTTATCGGCATTTTTCTTCTTTGGAGGTTTTCGAGGTGACAAAACCGAAGATTCCTCCACTACCGGCTCCGGTATGTATTTGTCAGACAGATAATCTTCATCCCTCCTATTTCTCTTCTGAAATTTCCGCGGCCCTTTAGTCTTTTTCTTACCATATTCGTGTAATGCGAGAAGTACCTCTCTATCCTCAGCAGCATGGTGAGTCGTGCTGTCTGATTCTCTGCCTCGTGAGCTCTCAGCAGTATCTGTAACATGCTCCCTCTGCTTGTCCCCTGAAGAAATCCGTTCTCTTATAGGGTGGTCATCACGTCGCCTCGCACCTTCCTTCTTGTCCGACTTCCTGTCATCCTCTTTCCAGCTGCTTGTTCTGTCTTCGACTGAACGAGACGGACTGACGGCCCGGAAGTCCTGTGGGCGCACAACCTGGCTCAACAACCGGTGGCTCTCACCTGAAACAACAAAAAAAAATTTCACTCAGAAACTGACGGGATGTTAACAAAATCAATTCTACAGAATCACCTGCTTCCGCCTGGATAGCTGTTAATTTTACCTTTGTTATCAATGTACTATTTGCCTCACAGGTCCAAAAGAATCATACAGAAATACTTCAATAGAAAGGAAAATTTAATTCATTGTCTCCATTTTTAAAAATTTTAAAAAGCATTTATATGCACTAGAAAGCAGAGATTTACAAGATTTAACACTGACTGCATAATCAGACATTGCCAGTTGAGCAGCATTCGTAGGAAGCATTCTATGGAAAACTTTGACAAACTGCCAGGTTAACTTAAACAGACTAATAATCAGGGACCACGGCTCTTTGGTGCAGTGGCAGTGTTCCTATGTCTGAGACAGGAAGCCATAGTTCAAGTCCCACCATCTCCAGAGGAATGTAATTACAACTCTGAAAGGTTGATGAGAAAATTAAAGAAAACAGGGCTTATGGGTCTAAGATTTTGTGACCCACTTCTTGCTATTCCCTAATGAATACCAGAGCAGCCTCAAAGGGTCTGAAGGTCTGCTCCTACTCCTACTTTCAAAGTTTCTTCGTGCCTTTACTCGGGGCTTGCACAAGCTATTCTGCTTACCCAGTATTGAATTAGGAATCTAGGAGACTGTCACCAGTCAAAGAATGGCTCAGAAAGGAGAACTTACTAACACACAGACAGTTGAGAAGACAGGCATAGGTGCCTTTTGAAGAAAGCTAGATATGGAACCAGAAAGAAAGAAATATAGGAGAGAGTTTTGTTAAAATTCCTTTCACGGGGTATGGGCAATGGCACTTGAACTGAGTGGTTTCTGGGGCCATTTTAGAGGTTCGTTAAGAGTCAATGTGGATGTGGAGTAATGTTGGCCAGACCAGTGTTATAACATTGGGAGAAAGTGAGGACTGCAGATGCTGGAGATCAGAGCTGAAAAATATGTTGATGGAAAAGCGCAGCAGGTCAGGCAGCATCCAAGGAGCAGGAGAATCGACATCGATTCTCCTGCTCCTTGGATGCTGCCTGACCTGCTGCGCTTTTCCAGCAACACATTTTTCAACAGTGTTATAACACTGGTGATTAACACTATGAGGAGGGTGATTTCTTTTTTTAACAACAATTATGGATAGTTTCAGAACACTGTTACTAGCTTTCAGCTCAAGAGTTTATTAAGCAAATTGAATTTCCATCAGCCATAGTGCTACTTCAGTCTTTATCCCCCAAATTATTACCCTGGGCTTTTGGATTGTGGGTGTAGTGACTCTACCATGACACCACAATCTCCCCAAGATTAAAAGGCTGAGAGATGTTTAGCATGGACCATAAATTAAGGCATGAACCATTGGGGGCCATTATAATTCTATACAATCTGGAGAGAGATGGTGAGCATACACAATCTAAAAGATTCAAATGTGATTGTCAGACTGTAATATGGGTTTGGGCATCTTAATTCAATCCAGTTCACAAAAAATGAATTTGGATTCTTCTTGGCCTCATACTCCTGAACATAGAGGAAAGGAGGCTTCTGGAATTATAACGCAGCTTCAGGACAAACTAAACAATCACAGATATCATCAGGCTGGATTAAATGTTTGACATTGCAATTTTGAGGTTGAGAGAATATCTATTGGTTCAGAGACAAGTTCTCGATGGAACGTGTGGCAAAGTGTGCATTGACTCTGTCCAAATTGTGTGAAGCCGGATTAAATATAAGGGATGGACTGGATGTCCATGGTGAAGTGAGGCGTTGGGGACCGGGGAAGCGGAATACAGGGACTGGATGTCCATGGTGAAGATGAGGCGTTGGGGACCGGGGAAGCGGAAAGTGTGCATTGACTCTGTCCAAATTGTGTGAAGCCGGATTAAATATAAGGGATGGCTCTGTAGCATCCCTTGTAAATTTGCTCCAAATGACGTAACTAGACATTGATTATAAATTTGTACACCACTTTTTCTAGATTGTGAATACGAAAGTTCTGCCTGCATAAACAATACCACAGCAGATCAATTAGTTACAATTAAATAATGCAATTTTAACCTTAAAAGAAATTATGATGAATACAAGTTGTTCATTCTGAAAAAGATCTGTGTGACTAAACCATCCAGAACATTTCTAAGCTAATCCTCCCCAGCAGCCACCCAGATACAACGCACTAGATAAATACAGCAACACTGCTACATTGCCAATTAGCTTCACAGCAGGCTGCCAAATGCCAATTTATCATCTTTACACTTGGCACTGCTTATTGTACCTTGATTCACCATAAAACAGCTCTCCATAACCCTAAAATCACAGGAATTAAAACCTCCACCTGTTGGTCAGGACAGCAGAGAGATTAGATTACATTCCCTACACTGTGGAGACAGGCCCTTGGGCCCAACAAGTCCACACCGACCCTCCGAAGAGCAACCCATCCCCCCACCCCCTGACTAATGCAACTAAAACTGTGGACAATTTAACGTGGCCAATTCACCTGACCTGCAAATCATTGGAATGTGGGGAGGAAACCAGAGCACCCGGAGGAAACCCACGCAGATGCAGGGAGAATGTGCAAACTGCACACAGACAGTGTGGGACCCTGGCAGTGTGAGGTAGCAGAGCTAACCAGAGGCACTGTGCCACCCTATGCAGGCTGTTATTGACAATGCTAAAAGCCAACTGCAGCCTAATCTGAAGACGATGTTTACAGAGTAGGTACAAAGATATGACTTTAGTGTTGTGGATTGCATATGATCCTGTAAAGCATAAACTGGCCCTAATCAGATGGGAGAAATAACATGGGTAGATTTCATACATTTAGGAGGCATCATGTCTAGAATGGAATTGTCACCATTATATTGCTGCAGCATGTCTTCATTCTATTCTCGTTGTAGGTTGCTGTGCAGAGCAATAGAAAACACCTCAGAATAGGAAATAAAAGCACATGGCATGAGATTATCCAGGGCTATTCCGGATCTTGCAGCCAGAGGTCATCTTTCAGGAATCACCGGAGTAAAGGAAAATCCCAGAGGATTCTAAAATGACTAATACAGAGGAATCTCAATTATCCGGCATTCGATTATCCAAACATCTATTATCTGGCAAGATCGCAAGGTATGAATGCTTGGCTAAACTATGCTATCCAGCATTCGATTATCCGGAATTTGATTAACTGATCAAAAGACTCTTAGCCAGTGTCTTTCGGATAATCGAGGTTCCTCTGTATATCATCCAGGTTTAAGGGGGAGGGAGGTAGAAGACAGGAAATTATCGTGTTATGACATGGGGTAAACCCTTCTGTTAATTTGAACCAGGCCCACGAAAACGCTCACCCTGCCTCGTAATCTGTTAAAGTATGAGTGACCAAGAAATACAAAAATCCGTCTGTGTAAAGAAAAAAATTTTTTTTAACATTAAATTAGATTCCACACAGTGTGGAAATAGGCCCTTCGGCCCAACACGTCAACAACGACCCTCCAAAAAGTAACCCACCCAGGCCCATTTCCCTTTGACTAATTTACCTAACACTATGGGTAATTTAGCATGGCCACTTCACCTGACCTGCACATCTTTGGACTGTGGGAGAAACCAGAGCACCTGGAGAAAACTTACGCAGATACAGGGAGAATGTGCAAACTCCACACAGACAGTTGCCCAAGGCTAGAATTGAATCTGGGACCTTGGTGCTGTGAAGCAGCAGTGCTAAGCACTGAGCCACCGTGCCGCCCAAAACACTAACTTAACTATTTATTCTTTAACTCTGAGAAACATAAGAACATTAAACAATAACCATCTATAGGGTAATCCTGCTTTGCCTGATCAATTTATCTACTTCCCACACCACAATAACATACTGATCGGATAAAACACCCCTGATCAAGTTTACACACACAAAAAAAATCAAATTTCAAAACCAGCCAGTTGCCGCTGTTCCTTTGGTATCTTTGCCTGTACTTCCCTGGGTCGTTTCTTCTGTCTACTGCTTCATAAATTTCATACGTAAAGGTACCTTTCAGACAGAGTTTCTGCAGGCCATCTGTGTTTGTTGGTGCTCTTTGCCACTCTGGCTAACTGTTCAAAATACCCGATTCTATATACCCCAAAACATCGCACCGTCTCATTGGTCTGATGTCACCCAAAATTCAAATTCAGTTGGATTTTGGTATCTTGGGGCATAATTTAAACTGATTTGCCGAATTCGAATTTGTTGTGTGACGCAGCAACGCAGCTTCAGCTATTTGTTTCACAATCAAACGTGACATTTTTTTAATAGTTAAGCACACTGTGTCTCTCTAGATCCATACCAGCTTCCACTTTCTCTTAAAGATACAGTAAACACATACACCTTCATAACAATAGGCTGGTTAGCCTGGCGTCGATCGTTCGTAACATTTTAGATTATTAAGGATGAGATTGTGGAGTATGTGGAAGTGCATGGCAAAAAGGGTCGAGTCTTCATCAAGGGGAGATCACGCCTGACAAATCTGTTGGAGTTCTTTGAGGAGGTAAGTTAGTCAAAGGAGAGCCAGTGGACATGATCTATTGGATTTCCAAGTCTTTAACAAGGTGCAGCACAGGAGACTGCAAAATAAGATTACAGCTCATGGTGTTAGGAGCAAGGTATGGGCATTGGCTGAATGGTAGAAGGCAGAGAGTAGGATAAAAGGGACATTTTCCAGGAATGGCTGCCATTGAAAAGTGAAGTTCTGCAGGGGTCAGTTGGGAACACAACTATCCATGGCTTATGTTAACAACCTGGACAAAGGAACGGAGGACATTATTGTTTAACTTGCAGATAAGACAAAGGTAGGTAGTGGCACAGGTAGTATTGAGGAAGTGGGGAGGCTGCAGAAGGACTTGGACAGGCTAGGAGAGTCATCAAATAATTCATAGATGGAAGACAAGTGAGAAAGTGAGGGATTATGCACTTTGGCAGGGAAAAACAGCGGCACAAGCAATTTTCTAAATGGGGAAAGGTTTCAGAAATCTGATACACAAAGAAACTTAGGAATCTTAGTTCAGGATTGTCTTAAGGTTAACATGCAAGTTCAGTTGGCAGTTATAAAGGCAAATGCGATGTTAGTATTCACTTCAAGAAGGCTAGAATACAATAGCAGAGATATATTGCTAAGGTTATATAAGGCTCTGGTCAGTGCATTTGGAATGTTATGAGCAGTTTTGGGGTCTGTAAGTAACGAAGGATATTTTGGCATTGGGGGGATCCAGAGGAGGTTTATAGCAATGATCCCAGGGATGGAGAGCTTGTCACATGGAGAGCATTGAGGACTCTGGGTTTGTACTTTAATGAGTTTAGAAGGATGAGGGGGAATCTGATTGAAAATTATAGAATATTGAGAGGCCTGGATAGAGTAGATATGAAGAAGACATTTCCACTTGAAGGAGAGTCTAGGACCTGAGAGCACAGCCTCACAGTGAAGGGGCGATCCTTCAGATTTGAGAAGGAATTTCTTCAGGCACAAGGTGGCGACTTTGTGGAACTCATTGCTGTAGAAGGCCGTGGAGGCCAAGTTATTGAGTGTATTTAAAGAGGAGATAAATAGGTTCTTGGGAATGGGATCACATGTTACAAGGAGAAGGCGATAGAATGGGGTTGAGAAACATATCAGCCATGATGAAATGGCTGAGCAGACTGAATGGGCTGAACAGCCTAATTCTGCTCCTATATCTCATGGTCTTAATGTTAGTAGTAAAGAGAATCCCTTGAGCAAATGGTTCTCACTGACCTATGCAAGTGGATAATATAGTATGATATAATATAATATGAATAAAGGTGAGTTGATTATTTCACAAATAAGAATTTCCCGTAAATTAACTTTTAAGAAATCTCCTGCAACTTCATGTCAAACACTGAAAAGGTTGCAGTAATCAAAGATCTTTACAGAACACATTACTATACAGAACATATATAGCTGATTGGCTAGACATCATTCTATGAAAAGAAAATGTTGGGTTTAATAAGTAGGCTTACTTTTCTCATCACTACTATTGTAAGTATCGCTATCTGGAGATTCCTCACGGACGCGCTTTGCCAACGGACTGAGGCTGCTTTCTGTTCGAGGCCGTTTCCTGGTGAAAAAATAATATAAATTCAGCACGATGGACACATTGGATGCACAGCAACTCTAAGATTCAGCTATACAGCCACTTTTGAATTGATGGGAACAATCTTGGGTACCTACTGGCACAGAAGTAGCTCAGGTATCAGATGTGAATCTCAACCAGCTACAGCCCTAACTATTCAAAGTTATTGCTGCTTATATTATTCCACAAAATATGTAAATATATTAATTTAAATGCCTTAAACTGTAAGTCTAGTTTGCATTTTCTATTTAATTCAACTCAGCCAAACTTGCAGCGATTGATCCTCTGATTGTTCATCTACTTCTCAAAGTATAACTCAGGCTGGAATATGGCGACATGGTCCATAGCAACCACGAGGCTGCTGCCATTCAATAATGAACACAGACAGTTCACTGTTGAATGGCTCTGGCAGTGCCACACAAAGTCACTAGCCTGTCATTGTCCACTGGTCTACAGACATACACCTCCAGCACAGATCACCAGGAAACATTAAAGAGCAGAAAATAAACTGGTTTTATTTTCCCATTCATACTCTGAGGGTTTTCAGACACACAGTAGCATTCTCAATGCAAACTGGTCAAGACCAACCAATGTATGCACAAAACAATGCATTGATAATCTTGAATCGGTATCACAGTACGTGGTGCACCAGGTTTACAGGAAAGAAATTAATATGAAAATTATGACATAAAACCTTTTCAATTTTAATTAGATTTGCTTGAGCTTTTTTTTTTAACTTTGGTTGTGCAATGAAGCAATATTTCTTGTGAAAATAAATCTATTAACCATTCAGCTTAACTTTTGGATCATAAATACCTTTCAAATGGACAGCTGTGCATCAATCTGTGCATAATTTATTTAAGGTGTTAATCAAACTTCTTAATATCTCAACTTTAAAACTTTTACATTCAAAAAGCCTAGTGCTGAAGCCACGTTTAAGGGTTTCTGTAAATTCTAATAAGACAGACTGACCCCTTTCATAATGGATTTCGGTACACATTAGCTCATTACATTTCAGGTACAAATTTAGTCACTCACATTTACATACTTCACATTAAACACATGGACATATTTATATCACATTGTTTCTATTATGCTTGAAGCATCATCAAACAAATACCTAATGCTGATAGAATAAGCTTATGTTTAAATATATAATGCACAAGAGTAAGCATCTTCTTAATTGCACGATGCAGATAGAATATTTTTAACCAAATGCTCATTCACTCTTGATTTGATACAAAGCCAGTGATCCATAAAGATTAATTATGTACCAGAAAACAAAGTTAATCTGAGTGAAACTGACCACGACGAGCCGAATATTATTTAAATGGTGAAAGACTATAGAAAACTATAGCACATAGGATTTTGGGATCCTCAGCATAAATCATAAAATGCTAGAAACCAAATTCTGCAGGTAATACAGAAAGCAAATAGAAAGCTGGCTTTTATTTCAAAGGAAACAGAGTGTAAAAATAGAGGCGTCTTGCTAAAGCTTACAAGGCACTGGTCATAACACAGATGAATACTGTGAACAGGTTTGGTCCCCTTATCTAAAGAAAGGTATACCAGCATTGGCAGCAGTCAACAGAAGGTTCATGAGGTTGATCGCAGGTATGCAGGGATTTTCTTATGAGGAGAGATTGAATACGTTGTTTAGAAGAATGAGAGGTAAAGTCACTACAGTCCCAGAGGACCACAGGTTGCTCTCTCATGTGAGGCAGACACAATTGGTGCAGAGTTTAGCCTGAGGATCACCACACCTCAGGCAAGGGATGAGGCTGAGAAGGCAGGAGCTTTGTGGCAATCTCAGGCAGTGCGGAAATTGAACCCTGATGCTGTCACTCTACACTGCAAATCAGCCATCCAGGCAACTGAACTAGCCAACCCCCAAAACATTTGCTTAACCCGTCTATATGCGCCTGCAGACTGCAGATCCATCTGTCATTCTTTTTACTTGCCTTCCACACTTACTTCTGAGTCATCCACAAATGTGTCTACAGTACATTCATTTTCCTTACCCATGTCATTAAAACATTATAAGTAATTGTGGCCCCAGCACTTTGGCATTTTACTAGTGACAGATTGCCATCTTGAAAATGTCGCCCTTATCCCCATTCTGTGTCTTCTATTAGTTACACTTCTATTATGTCATATATTAGCATGGAAAGGGGATTGGTTCTATCCATGCTAACATATGACCTCCAACAATGTCAGGTCTTACATTGAGTAGACTAACATCTGGCACCTTATCAAACACCTTCGGAGAATTCAATTACATCCACCACTTCCCATTTATATACCTTACAGATTATCACCTCGAATGATTCTATTAAATTTGTCAGCCATGATTTCCCCTTCATAAATCATGCTAACTCTGCTTGATCATATTATGCACTTCTAAATGCTCTATTATATCCTTTATAATAGCCTTGAAAATGCTGCCAGTAAAAGATGTTAAGCAAATTGATCAATTGTTAACTGCTTAATGGTCTCATTCTCTTTCAAACAAAGATTTTACACAGTTTTCCAATCCTGTAGAATTTTCCAGAATCTAAGGATTCTTGGAAAAGCTTACTGACAGTACATTTACTATCTCTATAGCTATTCCTTTTAATATCCTAGGATGCATGCCTTATCAGTCTTTAGTCCCATTAGTTTCCTGAGTACTTCTTCTCTGGTGCTGGTTATTGTATTTGTTTCCTCACCTCTTTTTGCCCCTTGAATATTTAGTATTTCTGGGAAGCTATTAGTACATTCGACTGTGAAGGCTGATGGAAACTAATTATTCAAGTCCTCAATCATTCCCTGGTTCTCCATTTTTATTTCTCCAGCCTCAATTTCCAAAAGGACTATATCCTCTTTAGCTTTTCTTTTCCTTTTTATATATTTAAGTAAACTCTTGGCGGACAGCATGGTGGCTCAGTGGTTAGCACTGCTGCCTCACAGCACCAGGGACCCAGGTCCAATTCCAGCCTCTGGCGACTGTCTGTGTGGGTTTCCTCCAAAGATGTGCGGGTTAGTTGAATTGGCAATGCTAAATTGTCTGTAGTGTTAGGTGCATTAGACAAGGGTAAATATAAGGTCAGGGTGGGTTACTCTTCGGAGGGTCAGTGTGCGCTTGTTGGGCCGAGGGACCTGTTTCCATACTGTAGGGAATCTAATCTAATCTACTCTTCTTGATATTACTTGCAAGTTTACCCTCAAAGATTATTTTCTCTCTTTTTTACGGTCATTATTCCTTGGTTTTTAAAATGTCCAATCCTCTGGCTTACCATGAATCTTTTCCAGATTGTTCGTGTTTCCTTTCAATTTGATGCGATTCTTAACTTCTCTAGTTAACCATGATTGGCTTATCCTCTTGCTAGAATTCTTCTGACTCACTGGGATATATCTTTGCTGTAAGCCATGGTTATTTTCTTAAATGTCTGCCATTTTTCCTCAAAATTCTTTGCTGTTAAACTCCTTTCCTGGTCCACTCCAGCCAGCTCTGCCCTCATTTCTTTCTAGTTACCCTTATTTTAGCACAGTTTATTTAGTACAGTTGTTTCCAACCCAAGTTTCTCACTTTCAAGCTGAATCCCAAAATTTTACCATGTTTTGGTCACTGCTTCCAACTGTATCTTTAACTTCATGGTCATTTATTAAACCTGCCTCATTACACATCACCAGATCCAAAATGGCCTGACATCTGATTGGATTGTTCTAAGGAACTGTCCTGATTGCACTCTATGAATGCTTCCTCATGGCTACCTCTGCCAATCTGATTTTCCCAATCTATATGAAGATTAAAGTCATCCATGATTACTGCCTTTTTTGGCCAAGTGCAGTTTATGGCATGAGGGGACCAAGGAAGGAAATAGGAAAATATAGTTAAACAAACTAGATTGCACAAGTAAAAACAAGATGCTGAGCTTTAGCCAAGTTTGCACATTTAAACTGTAGAAATTCATGTTTATTCTTGGTACATTCCCAAATTAGAAATATGAAAAGATGCTTTGTATGGCATAAACCCCTGATTGTGCCTTGGGCTTATGTGATATAGTAATACTGAAAATATCCATTGAAATTGAATAGCACTTTAACTTTGCTTCCCTACTGAAAAGAATCAGAATAACTAGAGATTTATTAAATTATGCTACAGCAAGGGGTTTTACTTTGCGAAAGTAACTTAAATATATATTGAAAATCGATCAGTAGTCATGCATTAGTCAATCTGCCCTCATGTAGTTCAAGCACTAAGTCTGAATATTTGTTCTGTTAAAACATATGGAATAATTTTACAAATATACTTAGAATGAATTTACCTTGTTTTTCTTTCTCCATGACCTTCCCGCAAATCTCGGTCTTCTCGCAGATCGTCCTTTTTATCTTTGCGTTCATCTCTTCCTTTATCTTTCTCATCCCAGTCTTTTTGCTTCTCCCTTTCCCGATCCCTATCTTTAACCCTCTCTCTCTCCTTCTCTCTGTCCCTGTCTCTCTCCCTGTCCCTTTCCCGTTCTCGCTCTCTTTCCTTACCCCTGTCTCGCTCCCGTTCTTTCTCTCGCTCTTTCTCTCGATCTCGTTCACGGGCTCTTTCTCGTTCCCGCTCTCGATCTAACTCTCTTTCCTTTTCTCGCTCTCTGTCTCTATCTCGATCTTTGTCACGATCCCTTTCTCGCTCTCTTTCTCTCAGCCTGTCATCCCTCCTCTCTTCTCGATCTGATCTCCTCTCATCCTTTTTGTCCTCATGGTCATGATCATCAGTTCGTGCTGGGTGTCGTGTGGCAGAACTAGCTGTGTGGTCTGTAAAACAAAGAGAGCACCTCGATCAGAACAGAATCAGTTATACAGCACCTTACAGCACAGCAGAAGACCATTTGATCTGCAGTGCCTGTACAAGGTTTCTGAAACATCTTTCCCGTTAAGTTCTGTTCTGTTGCTCTTCACTACAGAGTAGTTCCTCCGAGGAATTCCTTTTCAAGCATATGTTTAATCCCCCTTTGAAAGTTACTATTGTGAAATTTTGCAACCATTTGTGAAGAACCTAGAAGCGTTAAATCAAAGTCACCTTAAAGATCATATGCAATTAAATTTGCCAGTTTTCAATTAAGTCTTTTATATATTTCATGATAGGAATAAAAAGGTAATTCATTAATTACAAATAAAAGTAGAAGTTACTAGAAAAACTCAGCAGGTCTGGCAGCATCTGTGGAGAGAAAGCAGAGTTAATGTTTCGGGTCCAGTGACCCTTCTTCAGAACAGGTTCTGTTCAGTGCTGACGGACTCCTGCTAACTGGATGTTACAGTCAGTAACCTCCACTCTCATGATATTGCTCTCGTATTATGACTTTAACTGGTGTACTCAGTGTCAATTTTTCAAACCTGTAATTTCTTATTGCGTGAATAAGGAAAGAGTGACATAGAGACAGATGGGCATTTTCAAAGCATTGTTCACCCAAGCATTAGCCTGACAATTATTTCAGAGGCTGCTGATGAGAGAGATGTGATGAATATCATTGCCACATCTCCTCTGGAGGGAACCAAGAGCAGCTAGATTAGACTACTAAAATAATTACCTTCCAGAGAGACCAACGTACAATAAGTCCTCAACTTTAAAGAGGTTCTTTAAATGATCAAAATCATCTAAAGACTATTTGCAGTTCCACATGTGTGCAGACAACACCTAGCTCTACCTCATCAATCCTTTCACTTCTCTGATTTGAAGTGGCATGTTCAACATACAGGAATGCATGAACAGGAATGTGCTCCAATTAGGAAGTATTAAGCTATTGCCTCTGGCCCCATCAAAAACAACTCCCCAGTCACTGATTCTTTTCCTGTCTCTGGCTACTGTATCAGTCTGAATCAGACTGTACACAGCTCCTATGTACTATCTGACCCTCAGCTAAGCTGTTCATTCTGTATCACATTGTCTGTCTTCTTTCATCTCTATCACCCATCTCCTCATTCAGCACTTCTGAAATGCCACCAAGTCCAGAACAGAAGAGCAAAATTTTAAACTTACTCACAACAATGAAAATACACTTTCCTTATTCAAATGGCAAGGTATTGAGAACTTTTGAAGGAAATATTTGTAGATCTGACCTCAGGTTACGAGGAAGGCTAATTTGGCTTCAATATACCACTGTCATCATCCATTGCTGCCCATACCTCTTTCGCGATCTCTATTTTCACGCCTATCCCTTTCTGTATGACCACGCCTATCAAAGGAAGCATCCCTGCTTTGGTCTCGATCATATCGATCTCTGTCTGTGTATCCAGTTCTTGTATCCCAGTTTTCATGGTAACTGCTGCTTGTGCTGTGTGCATCAAATTGAGTGCTTCTAGTTCCACGGCTCCCTGGAGAGATCAGAGATTTGTTTATTTTGCATTGCAAAATGAGCTCTTCACCAGAAACACGCAGGCCCTGTTCATGGTGTAGTCTTTGATCCTGAAAAAAGCAGGAGGATATTTCCTACAGACTCCCTTCAAAGAAGAAGTCCCTTGGCATTTAAGGCCAATTTAAAAATGTTTGCATTTTCCTAAAGCAGCAAAAATCAGAGTTCACGTGTTTTTTTCTCTCAGATCATTTGCTCTAGGTGAAACATGGTTGACTCACAGAGAGCAACTTTAGCTACAACAAAAGCTGTGTGGTTCAACAAGCAGAAATTATTACTCATTTCACTTCACTATATCAAACAAACTAAAGGACACACAGGTAGCAACACAGACTAAAAAAAGGTAAGTGAAACAAAGGGAATTTATGTGTCACTTTGATGAAAATAACAAAAAGACAATGTGATGGACATCTCTTCATTTTATAACACAAATAAAAGAAACTTTAACTTTTCCTGGTGCACCACTCACTTGATGAAAAGATCAGGGGAAAAAAATTCTGTTAGTTGACCAATTAATAATGGATTGCCTAAAGATTAAAAGAAAACCACTTTCTTAGTTTAGGAAAGGTCTGCAGTTCTGTCAACAAGAGAAACTACAAAAAAAAGAAACTTGCTTGTACAGTATATAGCTCCTTGCTCTTTCTCGGGACGTTATAAATGGCTCAGGAACATAAATTAGTTTTGAAATAATTTGAAGATAAATAGGACTGACATAAAACGATGTGGGCTGGATATTCCAAGGAGTGGAAATCAGTCAGATTATCCCTCACTTATATTTCCTTACATGTCCTATTCGGAGGTTTAAACACGTTAGACACGTTAACAACTGCTGTGAAAGAATAAGATAGGCTTTTGACTGCTTAATATTTAATAGAATCAACAACCCTTTCAAACACTCTGAAGAGAGTTTCCCAAGAGGGGATTTGACCATGAGAATTTTCAAGTTCCCCGGAAATTCCCATTGAGTCAGCTCCATCTGGAATCTGCAGGGTCCCAAAGCAGAACTCAGAGTTGTACTACTCAATGATTATCTGCTCACTGGAATATTGGGTTAGTAGCTTTGGTGTTGGTGGTGGCAGTTAAGGGACCTTAGCTTTTTGTCACTGCACTGAAAATTCGAGACTGATTTTGAGCCTTGGGATCAAGAGTGCAGTGCTGGAAAGGCACAGCAGGTCAGGCAGCTTTGAGGAGCAGGAGAATCAACGTTTTGGGCAAAAGCCCTTCATCAGGATGAGGCTTGTGGGCCAAGGTGGCTGAAAGATAAATGGAAGTGGGGTGGGACTGGGGGTGAAGGTAGCTGAGATTGTGATAGGTAGATGAAGGTGGGGCTGGGAGTGATAGGTCAGAGAGGAGGTTGGAGCAGATAGGTGGTAAGGAAGATGGATAGGTGGGACCATTCAAGAGAGCAGTACGGAGTTGGAAGGTTGAGACTGGGATGAGTTGGAGGGGAGGGGAAATGGGGAAACTGGTGAGATCCACATTAATCCTGAGTGGTTGGATGGCCCCAAGGCAGAAGGTGAGGTGTTCTACTTCCAGGTGTTGGGTGGTTAGAGTTTGGCAATAGAGGCGGCCCAGGACCTGCATGTCCTTAGCAGACTGGGAGGGGAAGTTAAAGTGTTCAGCCACAGGGCAGTGGGGTTGGTTAGTGCAGGTGTCCCAGAGATGTTCTCTAAAACCATCCACAAGTTGGCACCCTGTCTCCCCAGTGTGGAAGAAACCACGTCGGGTGCAATGAATACAGCAGATGACGTTTGTGGAAGTACAGGTAAATTTCTGACAGATTGTGGAGGGCTTGGACAGAGATGAGGTGGGAGGTGTGGGCGCAGGTTTTGCGCTTCTTGTGGTGACAGGGGAAGGTGCAGGGAGGGGAGGTGAGGGGAGGGTGGGGAGCATGGACCTGGCAAGGGAATGGTCTCTCTGAAACCTAGATAGGGGTGGGAAGGAAATATAATTCTGGTGATGGGGTCTGTCTGCAGGTCACAGAAATGTCAGCGGATGATGCTGTGTATCTGAAGGTTGGTGGGGTGGAAGCTGACGACCAGGAGGGGCGGGGAGGGGGTTCTAGTCTTGTTGCGGTTGGAGGGGTGGGGTTCAAGGGCAGAAGTGCAGGAAGTGGAGGAGATGCACTGGAGGGCTTCGTCGACCACATGGGAGGGGAAATTGCAATCCCGGAAGAAGGATGACATCTGGGATGTTCTATGGTAGAATTGTTCTTCCTGGGAGCAGATGTGATGGGGGCAGAGGAATTGGGAATAAGGGATAGCGTTTACAGGAGGCAGAGTGGAAGATGGTGTAGTTCAGATAGCTATGGGAGTCCATGGGTGCTCAAGAGGGCAGTGCCAAGTTAGAAGGTTGAGACTGGGATAAGGTGGGGGGGGGGTGGGGGGGGAAAGGAAGAGGGGAAATTAGGAAACTGGTGAGATCCACATTAATCCTGTGTGGTTGGAGTGTCCCAAGACGGAAGATAACGCATTCTTCCTCCAGGCGTCGGGTGGTAAGGATTTGGCAATGGGGGAGGCCCAGGATCTGCAGGTCTTTGGTGGAGTGGGAGGGGGACCCAAATTGTAGTCTTGTATTCTCAATTCCAAGTACATGGTACGCTTACTCCTGATAGTATTTTACTCAAAGATATTCAACCCTTCTGGTACACTTCAGTTCCACAATCCCACATACACAAACTTGCACAAACGTAACAAATGTAACTCATTAGTGTGGATGACTTGTAAACTGAAAGTTGCTGACATACCTCTGGCTTAAATTAAGTCAGCTTCTGAAAGTCATACACAAGTAATGTTTTTTATGCTGATCAACACTGCTGGCAGAATTTAAAATAGCAGTTATGATTTCATTATTGTAACCAGAGAACATTCCCACTAAACTCACAACTACAATTTATTTTCGTTATGCAAGCAAAGCTGTTACAGAAAAATTCTGGATGTTTCCCTTAAGGAATGGTGCGCAGGTGGCAGCAAACCATGAATAATGCAACTGGAATTCAACAGGATGATAATAAAAATATAGAAATCTCACCCTTTTCCAATAAGTCAGATCCTCTTCCTCTCCCCCTGGCTGCCCTTTCATTTCTGGAGTCACTTCTAGCATCGTTTCTGGCATCATTCCGGCTCTCACTCTTCGCGTCAGTCCTGCTTTCACTCCTGGCATCAATCCTGCTTTCGATCCTAGTATCAATCCGGCTCTCGCTCCTGCCATCACTCCTAGAATCACCCCTCCCCTCACTCCTGGAGTCACCCCTCCCCTCACTCCTGCAGTCACTTCTCCCTTCGCTCCGGGAGTCACCTCTCCCTTCGTTCCGGGAGTCACCTCTCCCTTCGTTCCGGGAGTCAATCCTGCCCTCGTTCCGGGAGTCACCCCTGCCCTCGCTCCGGGAGTCACCTCTCCCTTCGCTCCGGGAGTCACCCCTGCCCTCGCTCCGGGAGTCACCTCTCCCTTCGCTCCGGGAGTCAATCCTGCCCTCGTTCCGGGAGTCACCCCTGCCCTCGCTCCGGGAGTCACCTCTCCCTTCGCTCCGGGAGTCACCTCTCCCTTCGCTCCGGGAGTCCATCCTGCTCTCACTCCGGGAGTCACCTCTCCCTTCATTCCGGGAGTCCATCCTGCCCTCACTCCGGGAGTCACCTCTCCCTTCGCTCCGGGATTCCATCCTACCCTCGCTCCGGGAGTCACCTCTCCCTTCGCCCCGGGAGTCCAGCCTGCTGACACTACGGGAGTCAATCCTGCCCTCGCTCCTGGAGTCCAGCCTACCTTCACTCCGGGAGTCAATCCTGCCCTCGCTCCTGGAGTCCAGCCTACCTTCGCTCCGGGAGTCAACCCTACCTTCGCTCCGGGAGTCAACCCTGCCCTCGCTCCTGGAGTCCAGCCTACCCTCGCTCCTGGAGTCCAGCCTACCCTCGCTCCTGGAGTCAATCCTACCTTCGCTCCTGGAGTCAACCCTGCCCTCGCTCCTGGAGTCAACCCTGCCCTCGCTCCTGGAGTCAATCCTGCCCTCGCTCCTGGAGTCAACCCTCCCCTCGCTCCTGGAGTCAACCCTGCCCTCGCTCCTGGAGTCAACCCTGCCCTCGCTCCTGCCCTCACCCCTGGAGTCCACCCTGCCCTCACCCCTGGAGTCCACCCTGCCCTCACCCCTGGAGTCCATTCTTCCCTCACTCCTGGAGTCCACCCTGCCCTCACCCCTGGAGTCCAACCTGATCTCACCCCTGGAATCCATTCTTCCCTCACTCCTGGAGTCCATCCTGCTCTCACCCCTGGAGTCCACCCTGCCTTCACTCCTGGAGTCCATCCTGCCTTCACTCCTGGAGTCCACCCTGCCTTCACTCCTGGAGTCCACCCTGCCTTCACTCCTGGCGTCCACCCTGCCTTCACTCCTGGCGTCCACCCTGCCTTCACTCCTGGAGTCCACCCTGCTCTCACCCCTGGTGTCCATCCTGCTCTCACCCCTGGTGTCCATCCTGCTCTCACCCCTGGAGTCCACCCTGCCCTCACCCCTGGAGTCAATACGAGAATTTTCATCTTTGCTATGACTTCGACCATAGTCGCGGTCATCATGACACTGATCATCTTTCCGATGGGAGTCCCTGCTTTCTCTATAGTCATGAGCATCTCGTCCAGAACGCTGCTCTCTCAGATCTCGAGAGTCTTTGCTGTCCCTGTAATCTCGGGAGTCTCGTGTATCACGAGTCTCATGTGATTCTCTGTAATCTCTGCGATCACTGGTGTCTTTCACTTCTTTGCGATCACGACTGTTTCGAGTATCGCGGCCATCCCTGTGCATTCGCTCATCCCTTTCTTGAAGAGTAGGCTGATCATGTTCATAATCCCGCTGGTCACGACCATCTTTGCTCTCCTTTTCTCTTTCCCGCTTTCCTCGGCTTTCTAAAAAGAAAGTCTGCAATTAGCTTTTAGAACATAATTATCAGTTAAGTGAGACAAAGCATGTCCTCTGCACATAAAACATCCAAGTAATTACAAGCATTATAGTGTTGAGACTTGAACCACCAAAGGCTGAATGCCACCTGCATCTGTAAAACCTTAAAGCCTTGATGATTTTTAAATCGTCACAAATTCAATACAAATAATGACTACACTATTTAGATTCTAGAGATGGCAGAACAAAGTATTTAATTAAGTGGAAACAATGGAGTCAACAAATTTTCATAATACTAATTTATGAATTTAAAGCTAGATATAACCTTGCAATTTTAAAGACGATGACAAAATCTGTTGACCGCATTTTAAAGTGGAATATTAGAAAAGTTATGGAATATAATTCATTCTCCACGTACAATTGTTGGAACAACTGAACAAGAAGTAGACATAGCAAGTTTACAGAGTATTCCTGAAAGAGAATGGGTCTGTTTAAGCAGTTTGTCATTAGTACCTCCTTTATCAGCTAAAGACAGAAAAGACCTCCTGTAGCATTTTGAAGACATCAAGAAGTTCCCAAATGCTTTGCAGCCACTGAAATACTTGCAGTGAAGTCACTTTTAATGCAAAGTTCAGGGCAATCAATTACATACATGAAACTCCTATAAATAACAATATCAAAATGACCTGGCAATCTGCTTCTCTGATGCTGATTGATCAGGAAACCAGAGATGCCTCCTCATTCTTCTGTGAATTAGTGCCATGGAATCTTATACTTCCCACTTGAGAGGGTACGCAAAGCGTGGTCTAACTACTGCCTGGTATAGTTTTAGCAAGATTTCAATACTTACATTGTCCTCTCGCTTTGCATTTGCCTTCTCTAAAACCTCCTATTACTTGTACACTAACTTTTTGTGATTTACACCTCCAAAACCTCAGTGCCGTAGATTTCTGCAGACTTTCCCCATTTAAATAATAGTCAGCTCTTCTATTCTTACCTCAGTATCCCACATTATATTTCATCTGCAGAGTTTTTGTCCACTCACTCAATCCATCTATATCCCTCCATAGACTTTGCGCTATCTGCAGTACTTTGCTTCCTTCTTCCAAGCCATTAATGTACATACTGCAAATAATTGTGACCCCAGCACTGATCCTGATGGCACACTACTTGTTACAAATTGACATCCTGACAATGGACCCTTTATTCCCAACTCCTTGTCTATTAATTCACCAATCCTCTATCCATGCTAATATAGTAATCCCAACAAGTAGCCTTGTGTGAGGTACCTTACCAAATGCCTTTGAAAATCCAAATATATTATATCTATTGCCTCTCCTTTATGTATCTTGTTTGTGACCTCTTCAGAGAACCCAAATAAAATTGTCAGGTCTGATTTCCCCTTCACGAAGTCATGCCAACCATGCTCAATTTTATTATGTTTTTTGAAATATTCTGCAATACAGAGGAACCTCGATTATCTAAACGAGATGGGCAGGCACTATTTTGTTCGGATAATTGATGATTCGGTTAATCGATTCAATACCTTTCCTCTGGGGCTCTGAGTTTTCTGTTAAGTCTGCTCCTCATTCTGGGGACTAAGCAGCAGCAGACCATGCGCATGAGCCCCCGTCCCTGGCCGTCCACAACCCCGTCCAACACTGTCCCCAGCCTGCACCCCCCCACCCCTTCTGGGGAGCAGCTGGACTGGACACCAACAAGTCTGCTGCTGCAGATACTGCCTTTTAGGTGGTGTGTCCAAATAGCGCGCGCGCGCACACACACACACACGCACGCACACACACAACTTTTTATTGCAACTTTTTTGACAGGTTCCACCTTTACCCCGTACGGGACAATGTTGGAGAAATTATCTGGGGAAGGGGACTTTAGGGTACACGCCTGTGTAGAACTCCAGGGAAAGTGTGGGAAGAGAGAGAGAGAGAGATGGCGGGAGGTCAGTCATTCAGAGACGGTGCCTGGAGTCCCACCAGTCCAGGACTGTTCTCGGCAGCATTGAGTTCACTTTTAATCACCGTAAACAAAAGATCAGTGTTGGAAACACGTCCTTGATGTAATGTTTCTTGTGGGACCTCAAGATCTCCTTTGGATAATCCGATATTCAGATAATTGATATTCAGATAATCGTGGTTCCTCTGTATATACCTTGTAGCACTCTTAAGATTTTCCCAATGACAGATGTTAAGCTAACAGACCTATAGTTACCTGTTTCTTGTTACCTTCCCTTTACCATTCAGGGTCTTACACAGCAGTTTTCTAATCCTCTGGGACTTTTTCAGAATCGAAGGATCCTTGGAAGATCATTACCAGAGCATCTACTATCTCTACAGATACTTCCTTTAAAATCTTAGGATCTGTGATGCAACCCATCAGGTTCAGGGGACTTTCTGCCTTTAGCACCATTAGTATGGTGTTCCAAGTGGACTGACGGGCAGTCCTTGGAGCACCTACCCTGCCAGATCCAGGAATCCAAACAGCTTGAACTATTTTAGTTGTGTCAGAGCACCCAGGAATGGCCTTGGGCATGGTTGCCACTAGTTCTCCAGTTACCGTGATCCCGTTCGCCAGCTATTAAATCCAGTTCAAAGCTTATAAATAATTAATTGGTAGAACACAATTTAAATATTACTACAGTCAAAGTTTTTTGCCTTGCACTCATCAGCATTATAGCTGACATGGTGAGTCATGAAGACAAACCCTCTTGTATATATCACCGAGAAACCCACTGATGGGCCGGGTGCTGGCAGGTGGGACTAGATTGGGTTGGGATATCTGGTCGACATGGACGGGTTGGACCGAAGGGTTTGTTTCCATGCTGTACATCTCTATGACTCTAAGTCCAGCAATTATTTTTCTCTTGATTTTGAGGAAGACAACCCAGTCACGCTGTGCGACAAATCTAATGAATAAGAATTTGGACTTTCATTAAGAAAGACTTGCGTTTTGCTGATTAGTCACATTTGTTAAGTGTGTCTATTCCAGGCACATCCTGGTTCTGTGGGAGTTAGACCCCACCCGTTCAGGCTGCTTCTACTGTTCCAACTTTGACAAAAGAAAAACCAAGACTTCACAAATTGTTTACTCTAGTGGTTCTGCATAGACTGCTTTGTACCTCTGGCTTAAAACTTCTCTTCAAAACAAAAAAAAAGGACAAAATACACCTCTTAAAGCCATGGCCTATGTTGTCACAGCCATGTTTGTGCACGCTGCCCAAGAAACACAAAAGTGATGCCCCTATTTTCAGCAATATCCTATTTAGTCAGCCTCCACCTCTCTGTGGAAAAGAGAGTTCCAAAGATTATGAATCTCCAAGAGAAGAAATTTCTTACTTAGAATTAAATGAGAGGCTTCTTATTTTTAAACTCTATTCCCTAGTTCAATGTACTCACATGAGGGGAAACATTCTCTCAGCATTTACCCTGTCAGGCTCCCTCAGAATCTTGTATGTTTCAATAGGATCAATTCCCACTGGCCTAAACTCCAACAAGTATAGACCCAATTTGCTAAACCTTTCCTCATAAAGCAATCCTCTTATGACACTTTGTCGTGGTGGTGGCGGTGGTTGTGGGGTGTGGTCTTGTCTTGAATTATGCTTCAAGGCTGTTTTTTAAAAAGTATGTAAACATCTAGTGCTGAGTAATATGCCAATCTTTCATCTGTTTACAGGATCATTTTTCTCTCTCTGCACAACCCTATTACATAAAGAATTGAGTGATTATGTGTAAAATTGCAGATATGAACTAGAATCTTCCTCAACATAGTAGCTAGCACTTGTACCAATGTATAAAAATGGAAATCAATGGATATCAACAAACATTGAATGTTCAAACGCATTACATCTGCTACAAAACAAATTGTAACTATTCGTTGAAAATATAAGATGCACTTAAACTCAGCTTAACCTTTCCCAAAAACCATTTGTTTTTACCTTCCCTTTTCTCACGACGTCGCTCTTGTAGTGGTGAGGTTTCCTGTTCATTTTTGCCTTTTTCTTGGCCAGAGGACCTGTGTCTTACTGGGCTATGTTTTCTCTGCGGAGATGAGGAACGGGGAGCATATGGTGATGGGGAACGCCTCCGAGAGGGTGTTACAGCAGGATGGTAACTTGGCGAAGAGGATCGTTTATGGTGTGGTGATGTTGACTGTCTTGTTCCAGGTGAAGCTGACCGTGAAGATGGGGAATGCTGCCTAGACACCGTGGGAGTTTGATGTTGACGCTGGGAAGATGGCGATCTGCTAGAAGGGCAACATTCTGAAAGTTAACTCAAACCTTTAAAGTATCTTTAAAAATGTCTTTAAATATAACTGTGCCTCTGTAAATATCAAAACAAACTCAACTTACAATTTCTAAATTCATATTCATGCTCACGTTTACTAATCAGGCTTTCAATTAAATTTTAGAATAAAGCTTTCCATTCAAATAGACACTTTTCTTGATATTCTGCCTTTTCACATAATAAGCTCTTTCAAGTTTGTTTATGCCCTTGGTGTTAATGAAAAAGAGACAAACGAAGCCAACGATTCACCAGCTTCACAACTGATATTACGTTTTCTCATTCTGGGTTATGGCTCTATAGTCAAGGGGAGGTTATTGACATGTTTCAGGCACAGTGGAAAGCTTCATTAATGGTAACGAGTAAAGATAGGCCAACAGTAACTGGTAACAATATTCCACACTGGCCATGCAAGCCATTTAACATTCCCTCTCATTATGTGTTCAATTGTTTGATTAAGTTTATAATGTTATAGTCATTTACGGAGTGGAAAGAGGCTATCTGGCCTGTCTAGTCCAAGTCACCTCTCTACAGAAAAATCCAGTCAGTCTCATTATCCAACTTTTGCAAGATTATTTTCTTGAATTATACATGCAATTCCCTTCTGAGATCGCTGACTGTCTCCACTTTCACCACCCGCTTGGGCAGTGTTTTCCACTCTCTCCATGTAAAAAATAAAGAACTCTCTCACAAATAACCCTGCAATTGCCTGCCCAAAACCTTATACTGCGGTCTCCTGGTCCTTGTACCATCAGCAAATAGGAAGAATTTTTCTTTACCTATCTTATAAAACATAGAACATAGAAGAATACAGCGCAGTACAGGCCCTTCGGCCCTCGATGTTGCGCCGATCCAAGCCCACCTAACCTACACTAGCCCACTATCCTCCATATGCCTATCCAATGCCCGCTTAAATGCCCATAATGAGGGAGAGTCCACCACTGTTCCATGAACTCACGACTCGCTGAGTAAAGAACCTACCCCTAACATCTGTCCTATACCTACCCCCCCTTAATTTAAAGCTATGCCCCCTTGTTGGATGATTACTTTGCAGCAGTTAAAATAGAGGTAGAGATGGAGCATGCTTGTAACCCCCAGAAAATTAATGTTGAATATCAGATTCAAAATAAGCAAAATAACAGCAATGAACAAAGCAAAGTAGTGAGAACAGAACACCTGAGGAGTCAACTCTCCACACAAAAGCTCCTTACAGTACTCTGATATTTTTCTCTCCACATACATGTAGGTGCACTCCTAGGTCTTCCTCTTCTCTATCAGCACTCACTTCTCTTGACGACTCTTCCCTACAGACACTGTTATAAACCCTCTTACAGGGCCTTTCACTTCCCTGGTCCACCTGCCATTCTTAATTGGATGGCAATAATGGAGGATTCATTTAGGTATTATTTATATAACATTGCTTCAGCAGACTTCAGACCCATATTTAATCCCAATGTCAGGGTTGTAAACACACAGAAAAAGTCAATTGCAAACTTAATGAAGAAAAACAGGGCAAAGATGGATGATCTCCTAAAAGGATAGAACTGGGTACTTTCCAAATAGTTAAAATCTAAAAATAATGCAAGTTCAATTCGACTCAGAGATCCACATACATAAATTTTTAAAATCTCATAAATTATTACGAAGAATAACCATAAGTGGAACATAGGGAAAGTCAAGCCACAGCTCAGTAATATCATTAAATGGCAAATCAGTCTCGAAAAGCAAAGTGGACAACTCTAGTTCGTACTCTCATCTGGCAGGCAAAGGTTGTTCCACTAAGACCTTGAGCAAAGTTTACCAATCTCCTACAGTTCTGGATGAAATACCCCAAATCACTAAGCTCCCCGGTGAGAGGGATGAACTAGTTCTCCTTCTTTATTCACCTCCACTTCTGTTGGTCACACAAAGTAAATTTAAAATTAGATCCCTTCTCTTGTTGATACATTTCTCCCAGATCTAATTAGGAGCCAATTTAACCAGGCTTTTGTGAGTTAACAAAGAATGAGTTTATTATTAAATGTGAGAAAAACTGGGAATGCAACACACAGAGCTTAGAAATAAGACGTGAGTCCAAAAGGTTAAGACGTTTCTAAAAAGGATCTTTCAATTGTTGAAGGAGCAGATATTTGAACATTGCAGCTGTTGCAGTTGTAGTTACATTGGTTACAACCACAACATTGATTGAATACTGACGAAAAGTATTCATTCAGTGTCTCCCCAATCTCTTCAGCCTCCACACGCAACTTCCCACTACTATCCTTGACTGGACCTATTCCTACCCTAGTCATTCTTTTATTCCTGACATACCTATAGAAAGCCTTAGGGTTTTCCCTAATCCTACCAACTAAGGACCTTTCATGTCCCCTCCTTGCTGCTCTTAGCTCTCTCTTCATAATCTTGTATGCCTCTATCAAACCTACTCTTAATCTCCTTTGCTCCAAAGAGAAAATGTCATTTTCTCCAAAATAAGCTTATTGCTTAAATCCCCCATTCTTGGAACTGTTCTGGTAAATCTCACCTCTCCCCTCTCAAAGGCCCTCACATTTTACCTCATGTGTGGTGATCAGAACTAGATGCAATTCTCCATTTGTGGCCTATTCAAAGCTTTGTTCAGGATAATTTCCCTGCTTTTGTAGTCAATGCCTCTATTTATGAAGTCCAACGTGCAATATGCTTTTCCAAGTACTATTTCAATATGTCTGGCCACCTCCACAGATAATAAACATGCACCCCTAGTCCTACTACCTCTGCACTGTGCCATCAAGTCTATATTGCCTCTGCCCACTGCCAAAAGTACCTCACCTTTCTCTCTTGTAAATATCAGCTGAACGTATTTGTTCATTTACTTGTATCATTCTCACTGTTTACCGCATGTCCAGTTTTGGTACCAACAGTAAATTTTGAAATTCCAATATCCAAGTTATCTATCAATTGAATAAACAATGATCCTAGCACTGACCCTTGGGAAATCCCCTGGCGAGTAGTGTCCAGGCTGAAAAACGGGTTTTTTGTACAACTCAATGTCTTCTGCCTTCAAGTTATTTTTTATGATAATAATCCTTCTATTCCATGGGCCTCATGTTTTGTTAACCAGCCTCTTACATGGTACTTTTTCAAATAGCTCTCTTAACATCCATGCAAACATCCACTGCATTCCCTTCATCATGCTGCTCTGTACATCAAGAAATAGGTCCAGCACACACTGCCTTTTATAAATCCTTGCTGACAATTCTTAATTCACTCAAACCCTCCAGTTGCCTTCTGATTCTTTCCCCCAACGATTATAGTTTCTAAAACTTTACTCACGAGTGACATTAAACCAATTGCCATAAAGTTACTAGGACTGCCCTCACACCTTTTTTGGAATATGTAATCCGAATCCACTGACACTTTCTGCTCACCCATGGAAGATGCCAAGGCTGTAGTAAGTGTTCCATTATCTACACCGTCACTTCCCTTTGCTAGTCCTCCAGACCAGGTGTATTATCGATGCTTAGTACAGCCAGTCTTTTTGGACCTCCTACTTTCCAATTTTCACCCCACCCACTGCTATCCCCACTTCTGCCAATATTTTGTCAGCTTCTTCTTTCGTGGTAGATACCATGCATCCCAGGCTTGTCCTGCACCCCTAAGCATACACTGTCTTCTTTATCCCTAATATTCTCAATCTCATTACCAAAAGACTTCTGGCTTTGGTCTGCCACCTTTCGCCCTTGTTGGAACGTACCTAGTCTCCTTAAAGAGCCCCCATTGTTTAATTTCAGTTTTACTCGTCAGCCTTTGGCTCCAATGTATCCTGGCTAGACCAATTCTCACCCATTCAAATTTGCTCTCATTCAATTTAGACGGGCTTGTTTGTTCCTATTCTTCTGAACTACTAGTCTAAATTTATGCTACACTGATCGCTCTCACCTCGGGGAACCCCACAAACATTTGTCGAACATTTTTAATAGACCAAAAACATTGTGGCAGAAACCTCATCTGCTGAGGAGTGCCCTAACCAGCAGGCGATCCATTTAGCCTTCCTCTTAAATAGGCTAGCTGAGCTGTTGAAAATTTCTGAACCACCAGAACTATAATTAGATCATCTTTTACAACAAAACATCAAAAAAACCAAGTGTACTTAATGTGTGGTGATACTGCCTGACAATTATCCAGCTACAAGTTGGATACTTTCAGCAGAAAAACCAGATGAACGTGAACAATATAAAACTTTAACCCTCCTTCAAAGTGACCATCACTTTTCTTATCCACATATCTTTAAAAAAACTTCATCTGGTGTTCAACCTAATTGCTCTTTACTGACTAAAATCTCCTCAAATACATGCAAATAATTTGAAACCTGTATTCTCATCTCAGTAAATTTTAAAACAATTTCAAAGGTTTCACTATCAGCATTTCTTAGTCATTGTTGGAAAAGAGAATCCAAATGGAGAAAATATGAATCACAGATGGTATCTTATTGAATTTCATAAGCATTGTTAAGCAAAATTAACAATGGTACGTCCCTATATTCAAAACTCCTAAACATTTACTCAAATACTTATTACTTCAACTTCAGGAATACACCACCAAACTTAAAAAATATCACTGCTAAATGAACTATTACCCAAATATCCAAATCAAGAAAAATAGCCCATTCAGCCCCTCAGCTTGCTCTGCTGTTCAATAAGATCATGCCTGATCTGTTTGTATTTCAGGTTCCACGTTCCCATCTACCCTCAATAAGCTTTGATTCCCTTGCCTGTCAAGAACCGAACTATTTTCACCTTATGTATATTCAATGATGTCATCTCCCCCAACTTCTGAGAGGAGGATTTCCAAAGTCACACAGCTTCCAGAGTGAAAAAAATTACCTTTGCACATACTTTTAAAACAGTACCCCCTAGTTCTGGACTCACTCATGAGAGGAAACATCCTTTTCATGCCCATCTTTACAAGACTATTCAGGACCGTATACACTTAAATAGGTCACCCATATTTTTAAAGTCCAATGGAAATAAGCCAGTCCAACTGAACCTCTTCAAAATATTGGTCCTCTTCAAAATATACTTTCCGACTAACCTTTGGGTCATCTGGAAATGTAGCTACTCCCCATCTAAGTTACTAATATAAGTTGTAAAATGCTGTACCTGTACAGAACCTTTGTGGTATGCCACACATTACAACCTTCCAATCAGAAAAAGGCTCATTCAAGCACATTATTTCCTGCCAGTCAATCTACTATCCATGCTACACCACAAACTTCTCCTTTATCCCATAAATGATTATTGCATACTTTACAGTATGTCCACAGGCTCCCCTTTATCCATTGCACGTATTAATCCTCTGGTAAACTCCAATAAATTGATTAAACATGGCCTCCCTTTTGCAAAATAATAAACTCACTTGAGTTTCTCTATGTGTCCAGCCATAACCTATTTAATGATAAGATTCTAACACTTACCCCATGACAGACATCAAGGTAATTCCCCAAGCATTTCCTGCTTTCTGCCTCCTTTCCTCCTTAAAAAGAGGTGTTATATTTGCTACTCATCTGGTTTGATGCAATGGGGCGGCACGGTGGCTCAGTGGTTAGCACTGCTGTCTCACAGCACCAAGGACCTGGGTTCGATTCCTGCCTCAGGTGACCGCGTGGAGTTTGCACGTTCTCCCAGTGTCTGCGTAGGTGTGCTCCAGTTTCCTCCCACAATCTAAAGATGTGCCAGTCAGGAGAATTGGCCATGATAAATTGTCCATGGTGTTAGGCGCACTAGTCAGGGGTAAATATAGGGTAGAGGAATGGGTCTGGATGGAAACTCTTTGGAGGGTTGGTGTGGACTTGTTGGGCCAACAAGCCTTTTTCCACACTGTAGGGATTCTAATCTTCTAATCTAATCAATCTTTCAAGAGTCTAGCGAATTTTGTAAAATTAACAGTGATGCATCGTTACCTCATAAGCCTCCTCTTTTACGCTCCTTAGGTGAATATTGCATCAGAACCTGGGGACTGTCAGCTCACAGCTCCATCAGATTGCTCAATCCTATTTCTCTAGTTTCAACCTTTTGATTTACAGCAATTACTGGAATAAATTTTGTACCTTCCATCATAAAAGCAGAAGCAAAATATTTACTCATTTCATCTGCCATTTCTTTTTTGACTCCCCATTCTTACTCTCTAGAGCAGTGATTCCCAACCTTTTCAATATCAAGGTACACTTCAAAGAAAAACAATTGTGCGCACACCGATTTTTTCCAACTAAATTGCTTGCTCATAAATGTCACATTTACTTGCCATAACAGGAACGGAGACACTGAGTGATTGGAAAGGCTTCCTGCCTTCCACCCATCATCCAGCTGACTCTCACAAAACACACCCATCTTGTACAGGTCGCTGTGTGGCCCAGTCATAGAGAGGAAGCCCAGACGCTGGTGACAGCAGCTGTTTGCCTGCCTCAAACCTTACAGGACTCGGACAATGCTGTGCAAACACCTCTGGCCTGGACTCAGTTCCAACAAAATGCAATAAGACAAACTCTGTGCGCTGCAGCTCCCGCATTCAACATGTTCTCGACACAACCCTGACGATCTGCAGTAGCAGTGGAGTGTGATCAGCCTGGATCAGCTCAGCAAAAGGCCACAGTGACATACTCACTGGCACTGCACACTGAGTGACAGCGCCGTGCGTCAATCAGATGGTGGGAACTGTCTACCCTCACTCCAGCAACAGGGACGACTGCTGTCAGAGGATAACATGGCACGGCTTCCCAATAATCTTACACGTATTTCTCACTTTGCCATGGCATACCAGAATGCCACAGCACACTGGTTGAAAACTACTGTTCTACTGGACTTCACTGACATTTTTCTCTTTTAAACACCTTTTGAAACTCTTGTGATCCATTTTTGCATTTCTTTCTAGCTTCCTCACGTACTGTAATTTCTTTCCAAGGGTAATTATTTAGTTATTCTCTGCCATCCTTTATTTTCGAGCCAATCAAAAGAAATTTCCACAACAAAATATTAGACAATCAAAGAACTTAGTCATGCATGATGATTAGTTATTCCTAAATTTCCAATAAACACTCTAAACGGAACACGAAACCACAAGACTTCATCTCCCTACAATGGAGCCTCTGTACCATTTGTAGCTTTCTTCAAGAAGGTTAGCTGAGAAAAGATTGCCCAAAGGCATTAACAAGGCAGAAACTGTAATAATGGTCAGAAATGCCACTGCTAATTTATTCCCAAAACACCTATACTAGAAGTATGTTTTCACTTTAATTACTAGAAAAATGACCAATAGATAGTATCAAAGAGCAGGTGGACAGAAGCTTCATTCTGCTGTCAAGCACATGGCATGGTCTTGGACAGAGGTCAAAGAAAAGGGAACACACAATGGCCACCCCTGTTGAAAAGTTATCATTCACTGCTTGGCCTTTGTGTCATAAAGAATTAGGGAAATGTTTTCTAAGCAGACAGCAACTTTATCAAAAAGGTCCTTTTCTTTCAGTTTTTGTGAAATATATGTATTCATGAGATGTGGGTTGAACTGGCATTTGTTGCCCTCCAGATTGTGGTGGTGAGCTGCCACCTTGGATCACAGCAGTCTATTTGGTACAGGTACAGCCATAATGTCACTAGTGTGGGAATTCCAGGATTTTGACCCAGCAACACTGAAGGAATGGCAATATATTTCCAAGTCAGGATGGGGAGCGAAAGGGAGAGGAACTTACAAATAATAGTGTTGTATCTGCTGCTCTTGTCCTTTTAGATGGAACGAGTCATGGGTTTGGAAGGTGCTGTCGAAGGAGCCTTGGCGAATTTGTGCAATGTATCATGTAAATGCTGCTGAATGTCAGTTGTGGAGAGAGTGAACATTTGTGGATGTGTTGTCAACCAAGTTGACTGCTATGTTCTGTAGAGTGTTAAGCTTCTTCAGTGTTGTTGTAGCTGCACCCAGCCAGGCAGTGGGGAGTATTCCACCACACCCCTGACTTGTATCTTGTAGACAGACTTTGGGGAGTCAGAAGGTAAGTTACTTGCCACACAATTCCTAGTCTCTGACCTGCTTTTGTAGCCACTGTGTTTATATGGCTAGTCCAGTACCATTCTGATCAATGGTAGCTCCCAGAATGTTAACAGCAAGGGCTTCAGCAATGGTAATATCAACGATGGTCAAGGGATGGTGGCCAGAACATTACTTGTCACTTATCGTCCAAATCTGGATCAGGCTGGGTCTTGCTGCATTTGGGCTTGGACTGTTTCAGTATCCAAGGAGGACCTAAACATCACGCAGTCATCAGCAAACATTCCGAATTCTGACTTCCCCTCTGATAGAGGGAAGGTGATTGGTGAAACAGCTTAAGATGGAGTTAATTGTTGTGGCTTCAAAAAATGTAAAGTACGTTTACTTCCAAGTTAAAATTATTTTTCTTCCAACTTACTCGAGTAAAATAATGCCGAAAACAAAAGTAGATGTCACATCAAAAACTCAATTCACCATCGCTACATCTTGAGAAAATATTCCTCCTTCCAGCAAAAACTTGCCTTGTACAACAAGAATCACATTGGTTTTAATTTGATGACACAAAAATAAGTAAAACATCTCCTACCAATTAACTAGAAATCCAATCCAGTTTTAAATTCTAAACTGCTCAATCACACTATATAACTGCAAACATAACGAATGAATGTTTACACAACATGTTTTCACATATCATAGTAATCCATAAAAAAACCTGCTACTTACTATGTAGAAAACATATGTATGTACCACACCCTTTTTAAATATTTCAAGAATATCCTACTCCTCTGTCACCGTCACCCTCACTTGCTTCTTGTCACAATTTTGAGGATTCTATACCTGTGACGTGGGGAGAAAGAATGCTTCCGAGAAGAGGAAGATGAAGTTGACTTAGGTGGAGCTGGAGAGACTGATTTTCTCCTTGCTGCTGGTGGGGAATATTCTCTGGAACGAGAAGAGGTGCTGCCAGACTGTTCCTCGGGACTTAGAGACCTCTTCTGTCTATGCAGGCTATCAGAATGATCCCTGAAAGTTGAACAAGACAGAGATCTAACCTGCAATGGTGTATTGTATCATTTCTTCACTTTCTCTGCCAAGTGTGGCAGAAGCCATACAATGTCTAAAATATTCAGAATTTGTAAGTTTATCATATATTGGGCAGAGCGAAATCTGTTTGAAGAAAAAAAAGAATAAACTCATGACTTTTGTTGGAAGAATAATCTTCCATTAAATCGCATATGGATCCCACGCACACTTTTTTTTTCTATAATATTCATCCAGTTAATGGATAAATTATTGGGAAGAGTAAGTGTTGGAAAGAGAGAAGTCACATACTGTCTGGTTGGGTAACACTGATTTAAGAGAAGAAGGAACGTGACATGCACAATTGTGACATTTCAGATGATATGCTATCCCTTTGAAATTGATAATGAATTTTGACGAATGTTTCAGTGGCATCGGCTTGTCAATCAAACCACACTGAATTTGTTGCATATGCCACTTAAATTCTATCCAATCATTAGTAAGCTCAGACAGCTATTTTGTTTTTCTGATTTACTGCAACAAAGATCAATGGTAAAGTGATAAATTACATTACCTGAATCAAATAGCTAAATAAAGATTAAATACTGTGCAACATGGTTTAAAATTCATAATGCAGAACAATGTTCTGATTATTTTTAAGTTACTTTAGGCTCTAAGCAGGAGTTAACTGTTCAAAGATTAATTAGCACTTCCATAGAACCACAAACTTGTTTGGGCAGTCTGCTTTTCCAAATATTAATTTGACGATCGGAGACAATTACTTAAAAAGACAGCCTTAGGCACATTCATTGGAAAATGCGACTGACTTTAAAATGGGATACTAAATCAGTGCATGGAATCTTGGAATTTTAGATCTATTTTTACATCAATCTGTGCTGTAGACTGAAAAGCATAAAACGGATGAAGATGCTTCATTTCAGCCTTCATTAATCATTTAAAAAGCTCACCCAAGAGATATGCTGCTGCCAATTAAATATGGCTGCACGGGGTACATCTAATGCAAATCAAGGACCAAACATAATGAGAAGCCCAGGTTGGATATATTTGATTCCTCTAAAAAATGCACTGTAAGGGAGCTGTTGCAGTTGCTGTGGTAGTGACCCTACTGCTAAGGCAGGAGATTGGGGTTGAAGTCCCAACTGCTTCAGAGATGTATAATTATATCTCTGCATAAGTTGACTGAAAATATCTGAAATACATATTGAATTCCAGTGTACATGGTTACATTAAATTATAAAATAATTAAATTGGGAAAAGAACCTTTATGTTTACAAGCTAAAGGTGCCCTCTCTGACCTTTTAAACCCTATTTCTTGTTGGTGCATCAAGGTCTATAGTATCCATGCAAAAAGACTAAATAATGTACCTACATGAAGCTACCAAATATCTGAGAGTAATAATTTCAAGAAAGATACAATCTCCAATGTAGGGCTTCTGTGGTGCAAGGTTAGTGTCCCTACCTATGGGCCAGGAGGCCTGAGTTCAAGTCCTATCTGCTCTCGAGACGCATATCATCATCTCGGAACAGGCTGATTAGAAAATGTCGACCACTGCTAATGTTGTCCATGTTGTATGATCATATACAGAGGATATGACAGATGGTTAGGAGCTTGGTAAGGAAGGGAAATAAGACAAAATCAGATTAAGCTTTTTCAAGAGACAGTATCACTGACCTGTGTTTTTCTTTTTTCTCTTTGTGCTTTTCTACATCCCTTCCTTTTTCTCTACTTTCACGGGCTTTTTCTTCAATTCTCTCCTTCGCCCTTAGTTTTTCTTTATGCTTTTTAGTTACAGGAATCTCTTCGAGAATAGGTGGTGGTGGGCTTGGAGTACGAGGTCCCTTCTTTTTACCCTGCTGCACCTTTGAAGATCTTCTGAAAGGAAGATAGTATATTGCTGAAACAAAGGCTTCTACTTAGTTAAATAATAGAAGCATATCAAATTATTCACAAGATTGCCAAGTACAAAGATAAAGAGCAGTGGATTTTACAGAAGTGCTGTGTGTCTAACCTGCTGCTGGTCAATTGGTGAAGGACCTTCCTTGCCTCCTCTGGGAAAGCCCATCAGTGTTCAGCAAAACTTGATCACTTAATAGCTGACAGCAGACTTTTTCCCAGGATCAAAGGCCCAAGCAGGGTGAAAATCCCACTTAATGAGAACTGCTGGCCAATCTGAGGCCCACAGTTCCTTTGAATTGCAACTCCACTGTGCAGGCTGTGATTGATGCTGGAACAAAACCAACTAGTAGCCCAGATTACAGGAGAGACCCAGACTTCATTATCGGAGGGATTTTACAAAGTGGGAATTACAAAAAGAGGGAGGGAGGGATTTCAGCAGCAACGGTGACGATGGCCTTCACAAGGTTCCACATCCCCCCCCAGACTTCCCAATGCCACATCCCACAGTGGGGCACTCAATGTGTTTTGACACTTCCCATTTCCCTGAACATTTGCTACAATGTGCCAGTGAAGCCAAACTGAAGATGGAGGAACAGCACCTCATTTTCCGATTACACACTTCTGGACTGAACTGTGTTCAACAACTTCAGATCATAAACACCATCTTCCATTTTGATGTACTTTTTCTTTCCTTCAGTTCACTTTCAGCAAGAATTGACTGATATTATTTTTAACACCTCCTGTGGATTTATGGGTCTTTACTCTGCAACAATCACTTCACTATTGCAAGATGGTAGTGGGGTAGAATGCCCCAGCCAGAGCTTGTCCACTCTGCTCGATCTTCTTCTTTTTCTTCCTTAGTGATTTTTATTTCTTCTTCTCCTTTTTCCCCCTTCAATTCCCAACCTCCAGCATGCGACCACTCGCAGTATCCGGCGATGAATGCTGCAAGTGACGATTCCCACCCTGGCGCAGTGGCAAGACACGATGTCCTGAGCTGGCGCAGTCACCTCCTCCCTTAAGGGCCTCCTGGTGTGACATGGCAACCTAGCAGCCTCCTGCAGTGGACTCCCACAGTGGCCTCCCAGCATGATGGGGGCGATTTTCTGGCCTTCTGCAGCAGGTTGCTGGCCCGGTGTGGACTGAAACCTCGGTGCGAGCGTGGTCTGCTGTACTGAATTTTTATTTCTATAATGCTGGACATTTTATTTCTGTATTGTCTAAAATATTCTAACTAAAGAAGCTGTGCCTAGGTATCTAAGTCAGCACTGTAACTGGTGACATACAAATCGTTCACTATACACCTCGGAGTATATGTGACAATATTCTATTCTATTCTATTATTTCTTTTATTTTAGAACACTTTTGATCTCTAATCTCCTGTGCATGCTAATCTTTTCCATACTGTTCCATTGGTTCCTTCCCCAACCTTTTTCAAAAGCATAAAACACATCACAGTTCTGAAGGACGGTCAGATTGGAATCAAAATTTCAACTCCTTTTTCTCTTCACCAAAGCTGCCAGATTTGCTGAGTTTCTCCATCACTCTGTTTCAAAAAGGAAATTTGATTTTTGTTAAATTGCAGCCTTACTTGGAGAAAGCAGCCGTCTTTGCAGATACACAATTGAGAAAGGGAGAGATTCTAAGCTGGCCCATTTTAAAAATGTAGGAGTAGGTCATTCAACCACTTCAGCCTGCTCTTTCATTTGATTAGTTCATTGCTGATCCCGATTATGGCCTCAACTCCATTTTCTTGTCTGTCCCCCATAAGTTCAATTCCATTGTTGATCAAAAACCTATCTAATACAGCCTTGAACATATTCAATGGCCCAATATCTGAGGGATGATAAAAATGTGGTCAAGATGATGGCAGTGTAGGATGCTCTTGTCAGAGCTCCTCTGCTCGACCAGTTCGTTTCCTTTGTTTACCCTTTTTTTCTTCTTCTCTCCCCTCAGCAACAGGAGCGAATACTGGCTCTGCAGCAGGCACCGGCAACAAATTCCTGGTACAGCATGTGGGCTACAGGTCCCAGAATACCGTGAGCAGTGAGCCCTGGTACAGCATGTGGGCTACAGGTCCCAGAACACCATGGGCAGCACGCACTGGTACAGCATGTGGGCTACAGGTCCCAGAACACCGTGAGCAGTGAGCCCTGGTACAGCATGTGGGCTACAGGTCACAGAACACTGTGAGCAGTGAGCCCTGGTACAGCATGTGGTCTACAGGTCACAGAACACCGTGAGCAGTGAGCCCCGGAGCAGGGCATGGGGAACCAGCCCCTGAACATCGTGAGCAGTGATCCCTGGGGTAGGGCATAGGGAAACCAGCCCCTGAACATCGTGAGCAGTGATCCCCGGGGGAGGGCATGGGGAAACCAGCCCCTGAACACCGTGAGCAGTGATCCCCGGGGTAGGGCATGGGGAAACCAGCCCCTGAACACCGTGAGCAGTGATCCCCGGGGTAGGGCGTGGGGAACCAGCCCCTGAACATCGTGAGCAGTGATCCCCGGGATGGGGCGTGGGGAACCAGCTCCTGAACACTGTGAGCAGTGAGCCCCGGAGCAGGGCGTAGGGAACTAGCCCCTGAACACTGCAAGCAGTGAGCCCTGGGGTAGGGCATGGGGAAACCAGCCCCTGAACACTGTGAGCAGTGAGCCCCGGAGCAGGCTGTGGGGAACCAGCCCCTGAACACCGTGAGCAGTGATCCCCGGGATGGGGCGTGGGGAACCAGCCCCTGAACACTGTGAGCAGTGAGCCCCAGAGCAGGGCATAGGGAACCAGCCCCTGAACACTGCGAGCAGTGCCCTGGGGTAGGGCGTGGGGAACCAGCCCCTGAACACTGTGAGCAGTGAGCCCCTGAGCAGGGTGTGGGGAACCAGCCCCTGAACACCATAAGCAGTGAGCCCCGGAGCAGGGTGTGGGCAACCAGCCCCTGAACACTGTGAGCAGTAAGCCCTGGAGTAAGGCATGGGGAACCAGCCCCTGAACACTGAGCAGTGAGCCCCGGGGTAGGGCGTGGGGAAACCAGCCCCTGAACACTGAGCAGTGAGCCCCGGAGTAGGGCATGGGGAACTAGCCCCTGAACATCGTGAGCAGTGAGCCCTGGGGTAGGGCATGGGGAACCAGCCCCTGAACACAGTGAGCAGTGAGCCCCGGAGTAGGGCGTGGGGAAACCAGCCCCTGAACTCTGTGAGCAGTGAGCCCCGGACTAGGGCATGGGGAACCAGCCCCTGAACACTGTGAGCAGTGATCCCCGGGGGAGGGCATGGGGAACCAGCCCCTGAACACTGTGAGCCATGATCCCCGGGGTAGGGCGTGGGGAAACCAGCCCCTGAACACTGTGAGCAGTGATCCCTGGGGTAAGGCATGGGGAACCAGCCCCTGAACACTGTGAGCAGTGAGCCCCAGGGTAGGGTGTAGGAAACCACCCCCTGCACACCGTGAGCAGTGATCCCCGGAGTAGGGCATGGGGAACCAGCCCCTGAACACCGTGAGCAGTGAGCCCCGGTCTAGGGCATGGGGAACCAGCACCTGAACACCGTGAGCAGTGATCTCTGGGGTAAGGCATGGGGAACCAGCCCCTGAACACCGTGAGCAGTGAGCCCCGGTCTAGGGCATGGGGAACCAGCCCCTGAACACCGTGAGCAGTGAGCCCCGGTGTAGGGCATGGGGAACCAGCACCTGAACACTGTGAGCAGTGATCCCCGGAGTAGGGCGTGGGGAACCAGCACCTGAACACCGTGAGCAGTGAGCCCCGGGGTAGGGCATGGGGAACCAGCCCCTGAACACTGTGAGCAGTGAGCCCCGGAGCAGTGAGCCCCGGAGCAGCACATGGGCTACAAGTTCCGGTGCAGCATGTGGGGAACCAGCCCTGGGGCACGTTTTGAACTTCCCTCAGATATTGGGCCATTAAATATATTGAAAGCTGTATTTGATGGGTTTTTGTACCTAAGATGTTGCCATAAAAAGGCAGACATCATAAAAGCTTTTCACTGTACTCCTAAAGGATATTGTATACTAGGAACCTATGGTGACCCAGTTAGAAGGACAGTTACTCAAACCATAAAACCCACCACTTGCAGTGGTACGGGTGTACTGATATTAAAAATACAGTTTAAAACTGTCACACCAACCTTTGTTGGTCTCCTACAGGCGATGAAAACCTTGATCCTTTTTTCTCCTTCTTACCAGATGAAGATAACTTGGGACTTGTTCTACGCTTAGGAGATTTGCTTGTCTTTCTTGGAGATGGGGAGTGCTTAGTTCTCACTGGTTCGGGAGAAATCTGCAACATATCATATATATTTGATTTTAAAATCTAGTCTCAGATGTTAACATTTGTAACAGAAATGAATCTGCAATGGTCTAATAGCTGTGCCGTAATCATATATATATAGTCATTTACAACTGTAACCTCTAATTACCTCTGCTGCAAGTTTATTTTGCCACTACTTTTTACCTGCTAACAGGCTTCAGAAAGAAGTCAAACACACACTTTCAGGTATAAACAAACTTTGTGATTGGGAAGTTTAGTAACTTACAGTGAATTTTTAAGAAGCTTAACATATGTACGAGAAACAGAAATTACAAAACAACAGCTTAGCAAACAAACCGCAGTCTTTAACCACTTTCCTTTTTGAGGAGACATTTGAGAGGATTTCTATCATGTTCATGCCCATGTTAGATTGCCACACATTTGCTCATTAATTGTTCAATAAATTAACAATCGCTTGAAACTTGAATGAGGCTTGTAATGATTTACTATTACTTATTGAAAATTGAGACGCGATCCTGTGGAGACAAGTGAGTAACTCCAACAGTTTGGAAATAAGCACACACCTCTCTCCCTTTAACTTAGGTTATTACATAACATTTAGTCAAATTTTAAGAAATGTGAAAATGCTTTCAGGGATATTGAGTTTTGGAACTCATTTGGAGAGTATGCCAAGAAACAACAGCCACAAAAAAGCCAGCATAGACATAAGGATATTGTTTCAAAAGATGAAATATCAAACTGCCGAGATGTATCAGGTTAACTGGAAAACTGCACACTCCTCCTCAATTAATCCTTGAACACCTGCTCACAAATAGATCAATTTCCACTACACTTTTATAAATACAAACAATAAAAAGTTCAAAAACCGGAAAAATGTTTGCAATGTTTATCATAATATATTCAATTTAAGCTGTGGCAACAAGAGACCTTTAGTATTAAGTATTGGAAAACATGTCACATTGTTAGCATGCTTTGACTCATTATGATGTCTAGGTCTTGCCACTGAGATTCTAACCAAAAGACATTTCCATGTTCACAAACCTCCTTCTTGATGACTATTTCCTCTCTTTTTTCCATGTTCTCCTGTTCAAGTTTCATCAGCTCCCGTTGTATTTTCTGCCGCTTCAGCTCAAGGGACAGTTCATGATCATAATCATAGTTAATATCTCCATTATCAGAATCTGTAAACACATAATATTACCATGATAGAACAACAGCCACGCATAAGAAATGAATAGTCTTGATAACCTCGCCAAACCATCTCCTCCCACAATGGAGTCAGGACTACTGAAATTATTAAGGTGGAAAAACAATATCTCAAACAACCTACATATTTTTAAAGCTTCCTATTCATAACTAGATATTTAACTTGCAAAATAAATATGTGACCTTAGCTTTGGTAAAATGCCCTGATTCAGTTTAGAAGCTCAAAATAAGAGCAGCATTGTTTTGAAAGAATCAAAGGTTACAGTTTAGGTATGACTTCCTGAAGAGTCATATCCTATTAGCATTCCACTTGCTGTTTTGATTGCATGTCAAGTCACTGCAGTGCAGTACAGTGGCAAGGGTGCTTATACTCCTAGGTCTCTAACACTTGTTTGTGTATACGTTTACATCCATCCTCTGCATTTAAATTTAACTGCCGTTCTTTGTATTACTTACACAATTTATAAAACTCATTTAATTCCTCACTAAAGTTTGATACCGCATATATATCTAACTTGTTCAAGAAAGCTTCTGCATCTAAAATTGTTTTTATATTGCAGATCAAGAAGCAAGCCAGCACAACATATAAAATCAATATAAGTTGTTCTCAGTCAGAAACTGTATTTACGCCAATTTCTCAAGCATTCTGCTTCCCACCACTGATACCATTTAAGCAATCTTTCAACCACCACTGGTTATTCTGAATTTCCAACACTGAGTGGAATTTTGTGGGCCTTTCAGAGTTGGATAGGAATGAAATAGGTCTTTCTGAAATACAGTTGGGAATTCACTTATTAAGTCAACAAGGTTGATCAGCAACTATCTCCTTCTGAATAGAATTTGCTACTCAGTTTATTCAGTCATCCAAGATACCGTAAGGTTACCATTGACAGCCAGCTATTTAATCTGATGGGTCTACAGTTAATTGGTTTGTTCTGACTATACTTTTTTTTTTGCAAATGGATAATATATTAGCTATTTTGCAATGCAAGAGGACCATGTACTAATTGACATAGAAAGATTAAAAAATAGCAATTACTTAAACAGAGAACTGCAGAATACCAACGTGTACAGGGATTTGAATGTTCTGGTGTACAAGTCACAAAAAGTTAGTATTCAGGCACAGCATGTACTCAACAAAGTTAACAGAACAAAAAAGGATGGTATCCAGTGATACAGCATATTAGTGAGACCATACCTCAAATGCAGTGTGCAATTTTGGTCTCCTTATTTAAAGGAGGCTACAATGGCATTGGAGATTGTTCAGAGAAGGCTTACTAGATTGGCACTTGGAATGAGCGGGTAGTCTACAAGGACAGATTGGACTTGTTTCCACTGGAATTTAGAATACTAAGGGATGACTTGATTGAAGTGCTTGAGATTCTGATTGGTCTTGACTAAGCAGATGTGAAAAGGATGTTTCTTCTTGTCAGTCAGCGAGTCCAGAACTCGGGGGTCAGAGATGTAGAGTTCTTTTTTTCTCTCATAAGGTTTGGAATTTTATGACACAGAAGGCAGTAAAAATGAGGTAATTTAATAATCTGTAGGGCAGAGGTAGATAAATTGTTGTCAGGCACGGGGATCAAGGGCTATTGGGGTAAGATAGAAACATGGGATTTGAAACACAAACAGATAAGCTGTGATTGTACTGAATGGTGGAGAAGGCCGAAAGGACCAAATGGTATTTTCCACTTATTCTATATGTTTCTAGGACATCCTCTTAATTGATGTCACCTCAAGAAACTTGTTGTCTTTAAACACCTCAGGATTTTCCTTAAGATTTGTGACTTCAAAAATACCATTGAAGGAGACTAGCAGAACACATTAGAGAAAGGCAGGGACCTGGTTGTGCCAAGTCTTCTCTGTTTCAGGGAGTTTGTTTTATCTGTTCCTTGAAGCAAACTCCACCAGAAGGACAGCATCTCCGTGTATTTGGGGTCCACAATTCCATGGCTTAGAAGCAGCTTATGCAATTTTCGAGGCCAGCATTGAATGAGCAGAAGCATGCCAACTCCAGATGGACAGAAGTGAGGTGTACCTGGAACACCAAGCCAAGCAGGTAGAACTTCTCAAAAAAGCAATATTTAGTTTCTTTTAAAATCTTGATCCATTGCCAAAGAAAACAACGCAATCAAAGGAATCGGCAGGCACAAACCCTGCAAGGACATCTGGGTGGCATTTCTAGAATGGCAGAACTGTGCTACATCCAGAACATCCATCATGTTTACATTGAAGTTGCTAATCTTACTAGAATGGACAATAGTTGTGGAAATCACATTACTTGTCTCTTTTCTGGCATTTTGAGGAAACATTCAATGAAAGTCATTAAGTATTCTTGTTCTTTCCCAGCTTTATAAATCTTTAGGGTTGTCAAGTTCTTCTAGCTGTTATAGTAGTGAAAAACCGTTGATATCACTATGTGAAATACTTCCATTGGACTCTCTCCCAGAATCCTCACTGACCCTCAACCATATTTTTAGAAATGCTTCTGAACCTTCCTATATTCTTCAGTGTCTGCCCTCAACCCCACCCATCTCTTTTCCGACAAGAGTTGCAAAATCTATTTTCCTCCATCCTTAATTTCTAACTTTTCATTTTACTTCTTCATCACCTTGTCCTAGGTCCTTGGTAAGACAAAACCACTGTTTTGTTTCTTAAAAATGTCAATAGCCAGTCATCACATAACTACATGGATGAGTAATTCACATTTCTTCCTTTCAGTTAGTGAAGTTAAATCACAATTTTGAAAAAGTTACTTCTCATTGTTAAATCACTACTCATTATTCCCTCTCAGTGGAATCCTACAGACATATGCAATGTTCCCATGGGGAACAGAGTAATCCCACATATTTGGAGAAATCATGCTCAACTCTTTGAAAGAAACTTTGTTTTCTGTTTGGCTCATTTTGAACTGTTTCCTTGTTCAGACTGTCTTATTGCATTTGCTAAATCTATTGATATAGCAAAGTTCCTAATCGTGACCTCAACTGCAAAATGCTTTTATTAATGCCATGTTTGAATGCACATCGATTCTGGTTATAGAAATGGCATCTGACTTACCATCCCTGCCTGCTTCCCAATCAGCTGGTTCTTCCTCACTTTCTGGGGTGCGTTCCTTTGTAATTTTGAGGTTAGCATCTTCTTTTTCCCTGTGTCTGCTCCTTGAGGCATCTCTCTAAATAAAATTAGAATGCTTTTCACTGTACAGTATTACAAAACAACATACTGCATTTCTGCAAAGTTATTTGCTTTGATTTACTTCTTCATCATTTTGGTTTCTGCATCTAAATCTACCAACACAGCAAGTCTCAATCACAATTTTTTGGGGCTGATTATTTTAGTTCAACTTCCTCGAAAACATTAATATCAAGAAATAAACTGAATTGCTTTAATTGTTATAAATTTCCAAAGATCCCAAAATTCCAAAGCAATTAAATCTAGCTTGCATTACACCAAAAGAGGGAATCAAGTTATTCTACATGAAAACTTTTCGAAAAGGTCAAGCATCATTTCATGCTACTAACCATCACTTTAGCTATCCTTCTCAACAACCAAAAAACTCTCAATGAGTCTTTTTTTTTAAATTTAGAAACAAAAATTATTGCCTAAACATGTAAGAGTCAACCTTAATTGGAATATTTGTCAGTTAACTTCATAAATTCTGAAATAGGCATCGCCCTCACCCTTGTTGGAGATGAACTCTCATCCTGGGCTCTCTTCTGTGGCTCAGATTCTACATCTTGTCTTTTGTTCTTCATTCTCTCTCGTAAATCACCAGTTGGCCTTTCTGGAGATCTGTATACCCACAAAATAAAGTAACACACTTTTCTCTGTTGATGCAAAGCAGAAATGTTCCTAAGGGACTCTTGTTTCTAATCTTTAGATCAAAACACAGGCAACAGGGCATGCACAACCACTGTATTAGAGACATGCAGATGATATATTTATTGATGGATAACATGGCCCATGCAATTAAACATCAAGTTAATTTAAATGCCATAAATGTAGATAATAACTGATAACACTAAGCTCAACTTTAACTTAGCAACAGAAGGTCAAGCACATCCAAGCAAATCATTCTGAAGTTATTACTTTTTCAGATTATCGGCTGGGACACCATTAATCCAGGATACTACAATACTATTAACCTGAAGGGGCTTCAAATTTTTGCTTCAGTTTATAGGCAATTTGATACTTAAAAAGTTTAATAACAGCCAATCTATAAAACAAACACTTATTTCAGCGCTTACAATTATCAAGGTAAGATATTCTAGCTAGAGGTATCTATTTGGGCTCACCTAAACTGGGCAGCCTTCACCTAAACGATAATATCCTGGCTGTGTCTGGCAGGCTTGAATAGCAGGATCACCCTGGGACTGTAATTTAGAACGATTCTCACATCTCAGAGTTGACAATTTTAAGCTTCAATGTATGAAAGTAAAACTGCTGCACCCTTAACACAGATTATAGCCCTCATTTGTTTTAAAAGCTTGCATTTTTACATCTTTAACAATTTATATTGTAATATTATATGCACAATGGGCCAACAGTTGTGAAAACCGTTCAAAATTGAAAGCCTACAGCTAATTTGAATCTGTGGCACTTGTTAGATATTCAGTTGCCCTCACAGATGGGAACAAATATTCCTTTCATATGAAAGGGACTCTGCATTCAAGGGTTTTTAGTCATAAATTTCACTGTCCTCGGAGAAAATACAACCTTATGAGATCACAATAACAATTCTGAGGTCGTAACAATTTTAACCATGACATCATAATGTACTTCGGAAAATATTTTCGAAAAACTCTCCTCATCCTGTCATTTCTTCCTACATAAGATGAGTGTGTTTGGATCATTACTGCACATTCAATGAAATTGCTGGATTGGAAAGGCCAGGCATTTCTCCAGTGAAGGATGGACAACATAGGGTAAAGGGGAATTGAATGGCATAAGTACCAGCCATACTTGATTGCTGTGGATAATATGCTCAACTCGGTCACAAATTCACAATTCAAAACAAGGGTCATGTAAAATGTGGTGTGCCTGGATTGCCTAATTTGTTCTTTCACCATGTCATTCTTCCAGCTTTATTATACAAAATTCCTCTTCGTTACTCCATTAACAAAAGCTGATTTCCACTCAAAATGATGAGCAAATATTTTAACATGGTTAGCTGTAAAAGGATGCTGAGTGACTAGGCATCCCTCTTCCCTTGTCTTTTATTTTCAGCAATTCCTTTTGCAGATGACTTTCTTGCTACTCTTTCCTGGTGCAATGGCACATTTTCCTATGTTAAGGCCTTATGTAAATATAATGTTGAATGCCGAAAGCAACACTGAGAATATGTTCATCATGACTGGTCAGGTGGGCAAAGCAGTGGCAGATGAAATATGATTTAACTTACTTATTTTTCCCTCAATGGTCATTAGCACCACTTTCTTCTTTCCATCTAGTTCCTTAACAGTGCAGCAAGTCAATTATCTCTTGCTTTCATTTGTAATTGCCTTTCGCTTCCCTTATTCTCATCCACATTTGTAATTTTTTTCCTACTTCAGTTTGCAGTTATACAATCCAATCATCAGGACTGGTTTTCTTCATCCTCACTCTTTTATTGAGGTAGAGGGCACAGGGAATCTATTTCTGCTACTAACATGTTACACAAAGCAAGATGCTAAAGCTAACTCAGTATTGGGCAAAGCAGAAGAGCAAGTCGACACTCACCATAAAAGTCAGATTGATTAGATTCCATGTGTTGTGATAAAAGCTGTTTGCACTAATATGCTCTTACACTATCAATCTCTCACTGTTTGAAATCTGTCAGAACCACTTGAGTTTCACACTAATTCAATTCCAAAGTTGCCAGTTATAACATCTTGAGTTTTGTTTATTTTGAGTATAAATAGTGGTTCCCCCTTAATACTCCACACTGTTGATGATCTAATGAATGCAAGAACAAATATCAATAATACCTCAAAAATGATTTTAAATAGCCTTTGCTGACACACAGACACACACACTCCCTGAGACTTCCATTTCTTCTACAACCTAACATGCAAGTCTTCAACTATTCTTTTAAATCTTTACTGTTCACAAAGCTTCCTCAAGTTATGATCCCTGCGTAGACTGATAATGATTAAAAAAAAGGAATGAATTTCCCAATGTAAAGAATCACACAACACTTTAGGACATTTACTGCACCAAGCTATAATCAATATTGACCAAACCTTACTTAGAAGGCAGTTAATCTACAAAACTACTGAAAATCCCATTTAACTCCAGTCCACTCTCTGGGTCCATGCTTTTGGCTCTTGGTTTCTTGTCCCATCTTCCAGGTTCTAGTCGCCTATATATTCCTGTCAATTTGCAAGGATAACAATTCCTGAACTTGTCTACGATAATGAAGGAGGTTTTTTTTGTGGCTGGCAAGGAGGAATTGGGTTTTTCAAATTAGAATAAATTTGAGGTTTCACACATTCCAGTCTTTCACTGTCATAAGAAATTTGACTCATGTAGCAACTCAGTGTCTCCTCCTTGCCTCCCTGTATTCTGTCATGTTATCAAGCACATTGTGGCATTGTCCAATCATACTTACTGATTCTAAGAAATTCAAGATACATCGATGGTGTGAATCAGGATTTGGGGAATTTATGAGAAAGAAACAGGTTTGCAAATTTTCTAAGTTTTTCTTATAACTGTGGTATTTTTAACTAGCTAGGACAGAGTCCTGGAATATCTTAAATTCCTTTAAAAAACTATTTCAAGCATCAAACGTATTCATTCCCTCACTTTTCAGTGGGTAATGCTGACTTTTTATAAAATTTAAAACAGAATGCCTGTACATTACTTGGTGACAGGTACAATATCTTCCTGATTTGTACATGTGGAATTTGAACAAATTTAGGTGAATAGATGGCAGACAAAGTATCACTTGTTATAAATAAATATTTAGATACAGGAAATCTCCTGTTGCATTACTCAAGGTGATTTGGAACAGGTTTTATAAAAAAATATTAATATATCATGTATGTATAAAATCCATTAGATGATGGGCCTATTACTGAGATATTGTATCAACAATAGTCACAGGTGAGGCGTCAGAAGACTGGAGGTTGGCTAAAGTGGTGCCACTGTTTAAGAAAGGTGGTAAAGACAAGCCAGGGAACTATAGATCAGTGAGCCGAATGTCAGTGGTGGCAAGTTGTTGGAGGGAATCCTGAGGGACAGGATGCACATGCATTTGGAAGGGCAAGGACTGATTAGGGATGGTCAACACGCTTTGTGAGTGGGAAACCATGTCTCACAAATTTGATTGAGTCTTTTGAAGAAATAACAAAGAGGATCGATGAGGGCAGAGCAGTAGATACGATCCATATGGACTTCAGTAAGGCGTTTGACAAGGCTCCCCGTGGGCTCCCCATGAGATCTAACCTGGTTAGCAAGGTTAGATCTCATGGAATACAGGGAGAACTAGCCATTTGGATACAGAACTGGCTCAAAGGTAGAAGACAGAGGGTGGTGGTGGAGGGCTGTTTTTCAGACTGGAGGCCTGTGATCAGTGCTGGGTGCACGACTTTTCATCGTTTACATAAATGATTTGGATGTGAGCACAAGAGGTACAGTTAGTAAGTTACAGGTGACACCAAAATTGGAGGTGGAGTGGACAGCAAAGAAGGTTTCCTCAGATTACAACAGGATCTTGATCAGATGGGCCAATGGGCTGAGAAGTGGCAGATGGAGTTTAATTTAGATAAATGTGAGGTGCTGCATTTTTGGAAAGCAAATCTTAACAGGACTTATACAATTAATGGTAGGGAGTGTTGCTGAACAGAGACCTTGGAGTGCAGGTTCATAGCTTTTTGAAAGTGGAGTCGCAGGTAGATAGGATAGTGAAGGCGGCGTTTGGTATGCTCTCCTTTATTGGTCAGAGTATTGAGTACAGGAGTTGGGAGGTCATGTTGTGGCTGTACAGGACATTGGTTAGGCCACTGTTGGAATATCATGCAATTCTGGTCTCCTTCCTATCAGAAAGATGTTGCGAAACTTGAAAGGGTTCAGAAAAGATTTATAAGGATGTTGCCAGTGTTGGAGGATTTGAGCTATGGGGAGAGGTTGAATAGGCTGGAGTTGTTTTTCCCGGAACTTCAGAGGCTGAGGGGTGACCTTATAGAGGTTTATAAAATCATGAGGGGCATGGGTAAGATAAATACAGTCGTTTCCTTGTGGGGGGGGTCAATCGACAAAACCAAGGTAACCAATTGACAAAATGGTTAGCTGAGTCATTATATTTAACCTTTTTCATTAATAAATCAATTATATTTTACCTTCTGTATGTGGCACTATATCCTTTAGCTCTGGGTGAGGATCCATGCGTAAACCTACAAGTGTTCCCATATGGACAAAGGCCAGTTTTCATCCAATTACGGCATTGTGTCTACAGAAAAATAAAAAGATTTTGTCATTATGCAATTATTGAGACCAGTTTTTAAAAAGGTTCATCCAATTTAGTAAACACGGATTGTCATTTTTGTAACTTTTAATTAAAGCCTCTTCCGAAAACCATGTCAACAATAACAGACTTTCATTACAAATAATCAAATATGTAGGCCCTTCAGGGTTCAAAGCAAACATTCTGGTTAAATGCGTGAGTTATTCTGCCTTTTGGTACAAGGTAACATTTGCAAAGACCTGAATAACATTCATTGAAAGCTAATAGGTCAAAATTTAGAACATTAAAGCGCAATACAGGCCCTTTGGCCCTTGATGTTGCACCAACCTGTGGAACCATTCTGACACCTATCTATCCTACACTATTCCACATGTTTATCCAATGACCATTTAAATGTCCTTAAAGTTGACGAGTCTACTACTGTTGTAGGCAGTGTGTTCCATGCCCCTACTACTCTGAGTCAAAAAAACTACCTCTGACGTCTGCGTATATCTATCACCCCTCAATTTAAATCGATGTCCCCTTGTGCTTGCCATCACTATCTGAGGAAAAAGGCTCTCACTGTCCAGGAGAAAGTGAGGTCTGCAGATGCTGGAGATCAAAGTTGAAACTTTATTGCTGGAACAACACAGCAGGTCAGGCAGCATCCAGGGAACAGGAGATTCGACGTTTCGGGCACAGGCCCTTCTTCCTGAAGAAGGGCCTGTGCCCGAAACGTCGAATCTCCTGTTCCCTGGATGCTGCCTGACCTGCTGTGCTGTTCCAGCAATAAAGTCTCACTGTCCACCCTATCTAACTCTCTGATTATCTTATATGTCTCAATTAAGTCACCTCTCAACCTTCTTCTCTCCAACGAAAAAAGCCTCAAGTCCTCTTTCCTCATAAGACCTTCCCTCCATACCAGGCAACATCCAAGTAAATATCTGCACCCTTTCCAAGTGCGGCCGCAGTTTGTACGGCTGCAGCATGACCTCCTGTCACCGAAATTCAATCCCTCTACCAATAATTGCTAACACATCATATGCCTTCTTAAAAACCCTATCTACCTGGATGGCAACATTCAGGAATCTATGTACATGACACCCGAGATCTCTCTGCTCATCCACACTGCCAAGAATCTTACCATTAGCCCAGTACTCTTTATTCCTGTTGCTCCTTCCAAAGTGAATCATCTCTCACTTTTCCGCATTAAACTCCATTTGCCACCTCTCATCCCAGCTCTGCAGCTTATGTGTCCTCTGTAACCTGTAACTACAACATCCTTCCACATCATCCACAACTCCACCAACCTGAGTGTCATCTGCAAATTTACTAACTCATCCTTCTATGCCCTCATCCATGTCTTTTGTAAAAATTATAAACAGCTGTGGCCCCAAAACAGATCCTTGCGGGACACCACTACTAACATTTCCCATCAACCACCATCCTCTGTCTTTCAGCTCGCCAATTTCTGATCAAAACTGCTAAGTCACCCTCAATCCCAAGCCTCCTTACTTTGTACAATAGCCCACCGTTGGGCATCTTACCAAACGCCTAACTGAAATCCATATACACCACATGAACTGCTTTACCCTCATCCACCTGTTTGGTCACCAACTCAAAGAACTCAATAAGGTTGTGAGGCACGACCTACCCTTCACAAAACCATGTTAACTATCCTTAATCAACTTACTCCTCTCTAGATGATTATAAATCCTATCTCTTATAACCTTGTCCAAAACTTTACCCAAAACCAAAGTAAGGCTCACTGATCTATAATTACCAGGGTTGTCTCTACTCCCCTTCTTGAACAAGGGGATATACTTTGTTATCCTTCTGGCACAATTCCTGTCAACAATGATAACATAAAAATCAAAGCCAAAGGCTCTGCAATCTCGTCCCTGTATTCCCAGAGAATTCTAGGATAAATCCCATCTGATCCAGGGGACTCATCTATTTTCACACTTTCCAGAATTGCTAACACCTCCTGCTTGTGAACCCAATTCCATCTAGTCTAGCAGCCTATATCTCAATATTCTCCTCGACAACATTGCCTTTTTCCAGTGTGAATACTGACAAAAAATATTCATTTAGCGCTTCCCCATATCCTCAGACTCCACGCACAATTTCCCAATACGATGCTTGATTGGCCCTAATCTTACTCTAGTCATTCTTTTATTCCTGATATACCTATACAAAGCTTTAGGGTTTTCCTTGCTCCTTAATCTAAAGACTTCTTATGTCCCCTCCTGGCTCTTCTTGGCTCTCTCTTTAGGTCTTTCCTGGCTAACGTCTAACTCTTAGTTGCCCTAACTAAGCCTTCATGTCTTATCCTAATATAAGCCTTCTTCTTCCTCTTGACAAGAGATTCAACTTCTTTAGTAAACCACGGCTCCCTTGCTCGACCAATTCCTCCCTGCCTGACTGGTACATACTTATCAAGGCCACACAGTAGCTGTTCCTTGAATAAGCTCCACATTTCAGTTGTGCCCATCCCCTGCAGTCTCCTTCCCCATCCTATGCATTCTAAATCTTGCCTAATCACATCATAATTGCCTTTCCCCCAGCAATAACACTTGCCCAGTGGTATGTACCTATCCCTTTCCATCGCTAAAGTAAACATAACCGAATTGTGGTCACTATCACCAAAGTGCTCCCTACCTCCAAATCTAACACCTGGCCCAGTTCATTACCCAGTACCAAATCCAATGTGGCCCCACCCCTTGTTACCTTGTCTACAAACTGTGTCAGGAAACCATTCTGCATACACTGGACAAAATCTGACTCATCTAAAGTATGCAAACTATAGTATTTCCAGCCAATATTTGTACAGTTAAAGCCCCCTATAACATTTGTCCCCCATTTAGCATTACTAAATCAAGCTACTGCTTGCAACTTACTAAATACATTTTTAACACGTTGTGACCAGATTTTGAAAATTATGAATTAAAATTCTATATATTTCATTATATAGAATTCTTAGAAAGTTACTGTATTATTACAGCTGGTAATTTCATTAAACTTCTCAATCCAATTATTCCATTTTGCAAAATGATTCGCTTCCTTACCAGATTTAACCAAAGCAGAATTCCACCACAGAGTGAAAATAAAGTTGAAATTGTTCTTCACCAACTATAAACTAATAAATAAATCAAACTATGACAAATTCGGGACTCAATTAATTATGCTAATTTGGAGTATCACAGTTTTCCTATCTTTTCCTGCTTTTTTTGGTAACTATTCCCACCAGGAAATCAGCTTATAGTTTGTCATGACTGTCTGCCATGTGCAATTCTCGCATATCTGTCATAACTCATCTGACTATGATTAATGACCGGTCCTGGACAACTGATGTGAAATTAACTGTTATAAGTTTTCAGTCCATTTGTAACAATGGTTTTCTTTCCGCTAATACAAATGATTTTAGAAACTAGATGGTGCTCTCTTGGGATTATGGAAACTCGACAGATCTGAGCTCCCTGATCAAGGTTTTTTTTCTTGGTGGCAGTCAAATCTAGGTCAAAACAATATTTTATAATAAAGCTAATTTGAGCTCAAAACTTTTGTCACAAGGCATTGCAATGAACAAATTATGGACTTAACACTGATATTTCTTTCAATGTCATTCTGTGTAAACTATCAAAATAGTCAATCCATATCCTGTTGAGAATTTGTTTTATATTTATATTGTTCTGCATCATTTGATGCAATGAATGTTGCTAACCTTATTCACCCTAGATCTGCAAGTTTTTGGGTTTTAATGTGCATGATTTTATTTCAACAACTTAAGTTTAGTTTTTCAGATATATAGTACATCACCCTAGCTACTTCCTTAATTTAATTAAGGTAACATACACTTTTTGTTTGTTTTGAATGTGAAATGAATTTGAATGGAGTGCTGCACCACCTAGGGAAATTTATTTTTATGACTTCTGTCCCATTTAGAATATCAGTAAGATCCGTTTCCAAACTCAGCTCCTCTTTTTCATGTGTGCAGTTAAGAATTACGATACGTCAAGCTATTGATGCAAGCCACAGAATTCAAATCATTTTACTAATAATAATTCTAAAAGTACATCACTTCAATCCTAATGAATGTAACTATGAACCAAAACTATTATGGGTCTCAGAACAAATTAAGAACTTAATTCCTTCTATAAATCAAAAGTACACAATATAACTGAAACCAAATATTTTACATAACATGCTGTAATTTAGATGTCTCTGTTGCTAAACATAATTCATACATTTAGAGATGTGATTAATGAGCAAAATATTGCAGAAATCTGAAACAAAACCAGAAAATGCCAGGAACAATTAACAGGTCAATCAGCAGTTGTGGACAAATTAGAAAAGTATATATTTTCTCACAGGAATTTGCTCAGAAGTTTACTGTATGATGTTGACTAATCTGCTGAGTGTTCCTAGCATTTTATAACATGGATGTTCTGAGTTTGCTGAGCCATATTTTTGAAGTTAATGTTCAATATATAGAGCTTTTCTTTGAAGTACATATACTGCATATTTTGGTTTTACTGTGCTTTAATGATTTGTAGATATATTCCTTTTACAAAAGTGGTTCTCAATTTTAAGTGAGAAACTTGGTTTTATTGAACAAGTGCCCTCGTCAACAATATTTATTTAACCAGTGCACAGCAAGTCGAGAGGCTATCTTTCATCTAATTATGAAAAATCCAATTTGCTTATTAATAACAGAAACTTGCTAGAGAAACCTAAATAATAGCTGCAATCCAAGAAAAATAGCACAACCAACAAATGCTTTTACATTATGATACTGCATGACAAGATTATCATTGCCACTTGTTCATTCACAATATTCAGCAGTCTGGCTAAGAATATCACAAATGTGCCTGACTCATACTCACTGCTCTCAACCTCTCAATGACTGATGAGAGACCTTTCATGAGAATGTGTTTAAGATTCATTAACGAATGATCTGTATGGCTAACATCTTGTAGTTAGCTTTATTTTGACTAGAATAACTCTGAAAAATAACACTATAAATGTGCACCAACCTACTTATTCAAAAATGCTCTTACATATATGACTAGAGTATTTTAACCCTCATGTTATAAAATAATGGCTAAAGTTCCCTTCTTGGAAAACATGCTATTGTGTATCTCACAATGAGTGTTATGTATGGGTGACAAAATTATTCTCTGAAAGAAAACTGGTGATAGATGATTTCACATTTAAATCAAACTAAAATTAACCATGTGAACTATAAAACAAGATACTAGCTGCATCTCACGCATTTTCCAAACAGACAAAAGAACAGTGAACTGGTATAATATACAAGAACACAGAAATACAAGTTTGATTTTATGCTGAATTCTCACAATATTTACATTTAAAATATTCCAGATACTTCATGCTCCTGCAGCATTATTGAAAGCATTTCCCCTACTTCACAAAAAGTGGTCTACTGTTCTAAGTATCTACAATTCTCCTAAATTAACCTTCCTTTACTTCATTATCTTGAACAAAGACATTTTTACCTTAAAACAACAGAAACAAAAGAAAAGAAATCTCATACTCGATCATCTAATGAGGCCTACTGAGTATATCTCACAATGGGAATTTTGTTTTAAGTTATCATTTTTAAGAGAGAGAACTGGCATTCAGATGACGCAAAATTACCAGTTTGAAGCATAACACAGCACAGTAATAAACCAATAATATCATTAAACCACAGTGCAAATTGTGCACTTTATTTCTGGACACCACAGTCACACAGTGGAAGTACAGATTTCAAAATCACTTACCACAAAATGCTCATGAATACATATTCTTATTGTATCTTAAAAGCAGTACCTCAGGGAATCAGGGACACATTCAGTTTAGTTTAATATTTTTAATGAATTTGATAATCACAGTCAATATATAGCAAACTTTGCTTTAACTGGCACCCTTGATAAACCGGCAAAAATTATATACCTCAAATACTGAACATTTATTATATTATCGCAATCTTCTCGATGTCAGTTGCAAGTGCAAAGGCCTTCTACCAGTAAAGTTTTATTTAAGACAAAGTTGCAATATTGTTTAAGAGATTTATGCTGTAAATAAAATATAACAGTAATGTGTTACTCCCTGCATTACATTTCTACTACTTAGTGTGTGTTTTTACATTGATTATGTGAACCTCTTGATCAACTGGTACGCGCCTGGTCCTGTAGGTGCAGGTTAATAAAAAGTTTGCTATACTAGCAATTGGAACTATTCCCCAATGTTGGCATTTAGTCTTATCAAATACTTACAGATCTGGAACAACCCAGCATGAATCTCTGGTCTGCTCTATGAAAGTACCTTAACCCTTTCATTAGAAAATCATCCTTTCCTATAATAATGCGAGTATCAGTGGAAGGAGTATTTCCTTCATCCAGTATTCTTGATGAGGCAGTATTTGCTTCAAAAAATATTCTGGATTTCTCTCCGAATGGAGCTGCAACCCAAAGCCAAATGAGGGGCAGCGCTATGAATTGCTTTTCAGCTATCTGTGAGCATTTCATTTAAAGTTCACACAGCCAGTAGAGATGGAAATTAAAGTAGGATTCAATCTTGTGTCAAAGGTGAAAAGAATTGAGTTCACATACATGACACTACCCAATTTCCAAACCATTACTCAAAGCATTGCTGTGAAGCATATTTGCATTTTTAAAACAGTCTATAAATATTGAAGTTGGTGCACGAACATAATTCAATCATTGTCATGAGTACATTTTCAGAACAATGACTCATGATATAGATTTCTACTCTGTTGAAGTGCACAAGTTTTAAAAAACTGTCATGCTAAATCTGCAAATGATAGGGTAAAATATACCAAATTAATTAGCTTGAGGAAGGTGATGATATCAGGACAGCAAGGATACTACAGGTAAAATTACAAGCATTCTAAACACATTATGCTGATTAAAAAAACGCAAAGCACAATCAATTTTAATATTTGAGAAATACATCTATGAAGTATTTGAATATTTGAGGAGCTCCCACAGAGTGTACTTCATGTTAAATTAATATTTTGGCCTTACGTAAATTATTCTTCTACTTGAGTATTTTAAAAGATTTATGAGATCTTTATAATACATTAAAGATCGGTTAACTTCTTCCATAAACTTCAACTTGCATTTAATTTGAGTAAATCTGAACACTCCCGACTTCACGTCTGAGCACTCCACTTTAATTTATCCCGTTTCGCTGACCAAACGTTATTTGCATATATAGCTCAAAAACCTTCTTGGCTATCTGAGCTGTGTTGTTTTAGGATAATAATGGAAAACCACAAGGTAATAAAAGCCAGTGTTCTGCAATATTGTGGAAGAAAATACACAGAAGTGTCACAGTTGTAATCAATTTGATTTTAAATTATTGTTGTTTGACACAGTGGCACATGTATCAGAACGTGGATTAAAGCATGCCTAGGCCTCAGTTTAAGAACATACAGGGAAACGGGAGAAATACACTTCAGAAAGGACAAAATATAAAACTCAATTCCTTTTCAGAATATGCATCGGAAATATAAATTGAACTCAAAGATATTATTAGATTAACAGGACTGCAGTGATTAAATGCAAGCGTACCATTCAGTGTGTGCCGGTATTTGTTGCTGTTTGTCCAGAGTAACCTTTTAAATAATATTCAGTAGAAATACTAGAAAGTATAAGCTGTCCCCATCATAAATACTGACCTCAGCACTTGACCCTGTGCTAGGCCCAAGCCTTTCAAACACACTGGGTCTACGAGACGTGCTTTCAGAAATGGTCTTTGAATTTTCAACAGTAACCTTCCTCCTCACTTTTGACATTCTGATTCATTGGAAGCTAAAAATAAAAAGACAACCATATGAAAGTGTGTAGGACAACATCTAGGCTTCTGCAATTGCATTTTTAGCTTTAATCACAACAAATGCTGAAAGTAGCTCTGGGTTAAGTTGATTATACAACAAAAGACTTTGTTTGGGAGCATAAATTTGCAAATTGAAACACCAGATTTATAAAGAATAGGATTCCTGGGTTAAAACCAGATGCCTAGTTTTGTGGAGGGATTATCTTAAAAATAAAAATCACTGGTTTACTGTCTATTTCTTTCAGAATTCACAGTCATACTTCTGAGAATTGCACAAGCATGAGAAAAATATGGATAGCTTAAACTCATTTTAGCTCACCCATTCAGTGAAGTTTACGGTCCCACATCAATGTAATCAGTTACCCTGACATTCATTCCATTCATTAATTACTCTTTGTGAAGAACTTCATGACATCAGGGCTAAATTTGTCTTACCTTACAAAAATTTTCGCTTCTCACTGCGGGATAGATTCCTTCCATTATATTTGCAAGAAAATTTTAAAGTGCAAGAATCTTGGGGATAATTTTGTCAGATCAGTGGTGAGTACAACCCAGAGAATGAGACTATTGCAGCACAGTCATGTCTAGCAAGATTTGGAGATGCTGGTATTGGACTGGGCCGTACAAAGTTAAAAATCACACACCAGGTTATAGTCCAACAGGTTTAAATGGAAGCACTAGCTTTCAGGCGCTGCTCCTTCATCAACCACCTGATGAAGGAGCAGCGCTCCGAAAGCTAGTGGTTCCAATTAAACCTGTTGGACTATAACTAGTGTTGTGTGATTTTTAACTATGTCGAGCAAGGTTCCGCACTGAAAATAGAACTTTGTATTAGCACCTGCCTTGTCTATGTAAATGATGATGCCTCTCTATATGCTTGGCTCAACAGAATTAATACATTAACGTTTTTAACAAATTTTGGTATACAATCTAATTCATAGTGGTTTGCGCAAATTCACAACAAAATTGCACTACTGCAAAATTGCACTATGAGGTGGCTCCTCATCTCTCTTTGTTCAAAATAACCTACAAATTTCTCTCTCAGATCGAAGGTACATGATCTCACATTTTACTATGTGGCGTCTACCTATTGATTGTCTCACACACTGGCTCATGTTTCTTTGTAAATTCCTGCTTCCATCAGCATAATTTGCTATGTTGCCCAACTGTAGATTTTACTATGTTACTCTCCCTCCCTTTATATAATCTATTAATATCCAATGAAAAGCTCAGTGGAGGTCTCTAGGAAGCACCACTTGTCACATGCTCCCAGTCAGAGAACAAACATACAATCTTCTCCCTCCCAAACAATTATCAATCTTCCCCTCCCAAAGAATTATCAATCTATGTCACATTGCTACTTTTAACCCTCTTTACCTTCATCTCTGTACAATTTATCAAATTACTTCTGGAAACCCAAAGAAACAACCACAGGCACTGCTCTATCAGCCATAATACTGACCACCACAAAATCTTCAAATTAAATCCATGCAAATCTTCTCTGGACAGCCGTATTTGCCCAAGTTCTAAATGCTCTGCCTTTATTGTAAATTCTATTGGATTCCGCCTCAATAGTAAAAATAGTTTGTCCCATTACATCGCATCATGACAACATTCATACTGTCGCGTCACAAGTAAAAAGAATACCTATTGTTAGGAATAATGTATAACCTTCATATTTTTGTTTACTAAGGAGGGGGAGTGGAGTTCATTTTTAAAGTTGTTCTTGTGAACTTAGTACTGAGAAATCTTGCTGCCTTCTCATTTACAGACAAAAAAACCTGCAGATGCTGGATTCCAAGGTGGACAAGCAAGAGGCTGGAAGAACACAGCAGGCCATGGAGCATCCGGAGGTGGAGAAGTCAATGTTTTGGGTATAACCCTTCTTCAGGGCTGGGGGTGGGTGTAAGGAAAGCTGCAGAAAAAGAAGGTTGGAGACTAAGGCACTTCAGCTGCAGAAATACACCAGCGGCAAATGTGCCAATTTTGCCAAGAGAAAGTAGCAGTGTGAAGGCCAAAAGGACAAACACAATTGGTACAGATCACATGAGGCATCTGAAGGTGGTATATCAAGATTCAGGATTGGATTCTGAGAAGGGATCACGCCAAAGCCCAGATGTGTCACAATGGCTTCCTCCAGGACTGCATAAACTATCAATATATCAACACAACAGATGAAGCTGATATTTGGAAAGTTAAAAAAATTGCCTAATAACAAGACGACACCAAAAGGTCCAGAAGGGAGTCAGTCAGTCAGTGTACATGTGTACTAGAGAGTAGCAGCAGCATGTTTAATGCTTCTGTCAGAAATCTTGCAAGACAGCTGGATTGAGTTTCAGGACATTCTAGTGTCTGCTCTGAAGTTAAAGTAGCAATAAGCTTAGTTTGCAGTTTAAGGTGTCACTGCTGAAGAAAATAAAAACATACACAGACATTTGCCAGAAGGAAACTGATCGCAGATGTGCTGGCCTGTGTACAACTGACTGACTCCCTTCTGGACATTTCAGTGTCGACTGTTGTCAGTGGGCAATTTTTTTTAACTTTCCGAATTTGAGCCTCATTTATTGTTTAGATAGCCTGTGCATGAAGCCTACGTGTGGAGATATTTCTGGAGTTTTGATGATTGTAAAGGTATTTTTGGTAGAAAGAGAACAGCGAGAGTTTGAATATTATTGATGGCAATTAAATATTTTAAATCTTTTTGTCCAGTCTAGTATGGTTTTGTTTAATAACTGTTCCAGTCTTTGTGTTAAAAATATAATTGCAGACTCTCATAGATGTGTTCAGTAACTGATCACCACAGTTAAAATAAAGTGGGTCTAACAGCTGGGTTTCATTCTGGGATCTGACTTGCCCAGTATTAATGTCAAATGGGATCATGACATTAGCAACACTAAAGATGTATTCATATATGGAAGAAAATGGTAGAGTCAGGATTGTAGCTATTGTACTACTTTTGAGAATGAACATCTACTATGGAAAATGAGATGAATGAGGACCCAAAATGTCTCATGAGCACTGAAGCTCAATATTTAGCATTTTGTGGATAAAATATATTAAGTTTATCAAACGATTTGTTAAAATAATTTCATTCACAGAGTGTAGGTATAGAAGATGTTGAACTGCCTTCTTGAACTGCTGCAGCCCATGACTGGTCAACAGGGTGACTCATGATGCAGAACACTGAAGTCCGCCATCCAGAGTATGTTCTTGCCCTTGCTAGCTTTCATTGTTTTATCTAAATGGTGTGCAACTTCGAAGGGCGTTCATTCACCAGGCAAGGGAGGATGATAATCAGACGGACATTTCCTTGCTGATGTTCAGTCTTATGCTTGATGTGAGTAGTGTAATTATTGTGGTGAGGCAGGGCTGAAGAGTCAACCGAATCATATACCAACTGCTTTAAGTGTAAAAGACATGCTTCCATTGCAATCCTGTAATTTCAAAGTACAAGTTATGTGTAATATTAATGTCTGACTTGCAAGTATGAACATTTCATTCTGGTGTTACATAGTTCAAATGACTAATTCATATATAACTCACTAATCAGAAAGGAAAAAGACCACAGCTTTGTGATTCCCCACAGCTCAATGGGGCAATCTCCATTACACTTCATTGGAATGATAAGGATAATACAATAGCTGTCAATCAGTTCAGCCTATAGAAGGCAATATCATAAACTTAAAAATTCTCATTCAGTGATAAGGGTTTAAGACCATAATACTAGGTTTATCAATTCAACAAAGATACCAACAGTGTCAATTTTGGATAGTAAATCTTATATTGTGTCTTGGCAAGGCACAGTTTTCTATCACTCAAAATATTCTGACGCAAAGTACTGGTACTTTAAAACAACGTCAATAGTGACAATTGTCAATGGGGACAATTTGAGACTATTTACAAACCTCAATTGTAAATCATAATTGTATTAGCATTCATGTTTCCCCAAGGATAGGATGTAACTGAGTTATGCAGGCTGGAAAGACTCAAACTCAATTTCTAACATGCACTGATCTGAATCTGGGCACCCATTTGGAATTCTGTAATTAAACTCAGCACCTCTGAGGCAGAGAGATGTGTTCAGTCAGAACTTCTATTTGAACAATTTCCAGTGATCTATGAAGGAAAATGAACACGCTCATATTGTGTTAATGGGATTGGACTAGGCATGGCCATATGATTCTCAACAGGACAAGTATCTACTAATAGTCACCATCCAAACTCACATCCAAAATATAAGCATTTAACAAAGGCACTGGATCACAACCAAAACTGTCAAAATAGAATCTAAGTTTGTGCGCACAGAAGAATATTTCCAAATGGAACTCAGAAATAGGTGGGGCTGTGAATTCAGCTGGTTAAAGTTCAAATCTGGTATAGCTTATTCTAACAATATACTAACTAGATCATATGATAAAATGGTTGATCTGAAAACCGACTAACACAAATACATTAATGTTTGCAACTACATGCAAGGTGAAAAGGAAAGCCTAAGAAGGGGAACACACAAAGAGCAAAAGAACTGCATTAAAAAAAAATGGTTGGGCACCAGTAGAGAGCAATAAACTATTTGAACTTTCTTGCATACTCAAATTTCACTTATCTTATTTATGCTATGCTGAATGTTTCACAAAAAATGCAAAATACTCTGTATACCCTCCAATTTATAGAGGAACTGAGAGTAGATGACTGATTGAGTATCCTCCCAAACTAAAATGCACATGCAAACTATAAAAGGACAGGTGTTATGCTTTTTGCCTCTCTGTATTCCCTTCTGATTTTAGCAGCACAGCCTGCTCACATTCACAACTAAAGAGGCTGCATGACAAAGTCACTACAGACATTGACATGCAGCATGCAAACTCAGATATGCATTGCTCCAACTATATTATGCATATTTACTGACAAAATGTCATCCAATGGTTCAAAAATACATTTTGCTTTTCACTGTATCACTAACTCCTAGTTGTCTTGGACTGAAGTATGGTTCCTGATCCATTCCTTCTCAACTTCAGCACATTTTATATTAGCTCCAAACCTGGGTCGGGTAGAACCCACTGTTGTATGCAAGGGTTTAGAACCTCACATGAGGTTTCAATGAGTTACAATTCTTTACTTCAACAGTCTACTGAATAGCTGATATTCTATTTCTCCCACACACAAATATTCTTCAACATTCAAACACATACCACGCACGACTAAACTGAAATTGAGCAGCAAATTGTCCCTTCAACATCAAAAACTCTATATTGTTTGCGGTTTTACACAGTCAATAGCACTGATTTAAAGTTTAAGAACTTCCTCCAATTTTCAGCATTCACATACGTGCCTCAAAGGTTCTTTTCGCCAATTTGATATTCTTAGATATTACCTCTACCCAGATTAACTTGTCTCTATTTCAGTAAACCCTTTCTTGGAAATAGCCAGAAATGTTTCAATATTCCCGTCAATATCAAACCCCCAGCCCCCTCCAAAAAAACCTCCGAAGGTGACGTACAGTTTTGCCAAGAGTTGTTGACATAATTAACTGTGCTCATCTAAGTTGAAGAATGGGTTGACATCATTAAATACCTCACATATCATTAACAATATGGAATCCAAGTAATACACCAAACTGAAGAGCAAGCTCCCACACAGGTAGTAAACTGAGTGCAATACATCAAGATTCTCCTCAGGATTACTTCATCAAAAGCACTAGCAAGTCATGCTTCTAATGTGCAGATCTTCTGGGTCTCTTAATCCACTTCAGATTTGGCTCTGAGTATTAATGCCAAAGCCAAGACATTGGATTCAGTTCAGTCTTCATCTGAGAGTCTCGAAGACTAGACATTTGCGGTCAGCAAATACCAAAGTCTTGATAACAAGCAGAAAAATAAAAGCAAGAAACAGAATATTCAATAAATCTGCAATTAAAAGTTAATCAGGAATCATTGATCGTGAAAATGGAATAAGCTGCCAGAGGAAGTGGAGGAGGCCGGTATAATTGCAACATTTAAGAGGCATTTGGATGGGTATATGAATAGGAAGGGTTTGGAGGGATATGGGCCGGGTGCTGGCAGGTGGGACTAGATTGGGTTGGGATATCTGCATGGACAGGTTGGAACGACGGGTCTGTTTCCATGCTGTACATTTCTATGACTCTACTTCCATCTGATTCATAATGTCTTTTAGCAAAGGAAAGATTAGATTAGATTAGATTCCCTACAGTGTGGAAACAGGCCCTTTGGCCCAACAAGTTCACACCAACCCTCCAAAGACTAACCCACCCAGACACATTTCCCTTGACTAATGCAGCTAACACTATGGGCAATTTAGCATGGCCAATTCACCTAACCTGCACATCTTTGGACTGTGGGAGAAAACTGGAGCATCCAGAGGAAACTCACGCAGACACAGCGAGAATGTGCAAACTCCATACAGACAATCGCCCGAGGCTGGAATCAAATCTGGGACCCTGATGCTGTGAGGCAGCAGTGCTAACCACTGAGCCACCGTGCCGCCCAGCTGCCTGGTCCGGTCTCCACAGAACTCCACACCCAGTGACATGGCCAATACTTAACTGCTCTCTGAAATGGCCAAGCAAGCAACTCAGTTCAAGCTGAGGAAATGGCTAACGATTCTCATATCCTGGGAAAGAGTTTAAAGTACAGTCCTCCTGCTAAGCTTCAATAACAATACTCCGAAGGACGGAATTCCATTGTCTTCAAAAGTGCTTTGAGGGAATGGCACTGCTCAAGTCAAAACATAAGAGTTTAACTCCCAGGTGAGTGGAAAGCAAGATATCTACAAAACTATTATTAGCTTTGCACCATGACCAGTTAAAATAAATCAACTTGGCTTGCCACTATCAGTCAAGTAAGATCTTGGGAAAATTTATTGAAAAGAGGAATTATATGAAACATCTAATTATTGCTAGCATGCTTGCAATTTCTAAATTGGACTCTATGCTCTAATAAGTACCATAACTCAATGCAGTAGATTCCATTAATCCAAACTGAGTATTTTAATCTCACAGAAAAGTGATGTAGATTGCTGCAACAACAAAAACTCAAATAAGCAACTGGAGGGAGAGAGAGAGGGAGAAGGGGGGGTGCAGGGAGGAGAACACATCAATCAACACCAGCAACTCAACTGACAATTCCTTTACTGACACAAACACTTCGATCTCTGAACTTGTCCAACAATTTGCAACGTATTGCCTTTTATGGGAGATGTAACAGAGAACTGGGAGGAATTCTTACCTTTGACCCTTACATCAGTTTTGTAAATTACTCAAGATAGATGTCTTGGGTGAGACATCTTTTAACCTTGGGAATGCTGTTGCACATCAGCAGACACACACAGTCCTTGACAGAAGGAACATTCCTTTCCAGTGGCAAGGAGACCCTGACGATTAAGAACCTACCTATTGCTGCAGCCTTCACCTGCCGTCACAGCCGTTGATATCACGCAAGTATCTTTCACCTGAATCACCATTAAGGACTGCCTTTGGATGGCACTTTGCCTGGTTCCTCCCCTACGATCTTACAGTCATGGGAGAGCCTGCCAGGAGTTGAGAACTCTCGATCGCATCACTCTCAGGATCAGTGGAACACTTGACCCTCTTGAATGCAGAAATTAGTGACAAACTATGGAAAGGCAAAGGAAGAGTTTCAAACACTCCCTGAAAGCTTCAAGAATTACAACATAAACATCAATGCATGGGAGACCCTCATTCAGAAGAAACCAGCTTGGAGAAACCTCCTGTATGTAGAGAGACAATTCTTTGAGAACAGCTGCCAGAGGATGTGGTGGAGGCTGGTACAATTGCAACATTTAAGAGGCATTTGGATGGGTATATGAATAGGAAGGGTTGGAGGGATATTGGCCTGGTGCTGATAGGTGGGACTAGATTTGGTTGGGATATCTGGTCGGCATGGACAGGTTGGACCGAAGGCTCTGTTTCCATGCTGTACATCTCTATGGCAAGAGGAAGTACAGAAAAGGAACTGGAGAAAGGAACGTTAATGATGTCAACTCCAAAGACCAATTCCACCTCACAGAAACACTGGTGAAGTGTGCAGAGAGAGAGGCAACTCTAGGATTGGGCTCATCAGCCATGCAAGGACCCACTGACCAGCAACATAGATTTTCAGGGGTGGACAATCATACTCATTCGCAAGTGATCACCACTGCAACTGGGTTTTGTGAAAGGTTTATTCTCTGATCACAAGAAATAATGGGGGTTTTCTCAAACTTTAATGCAATGTATTGAAATTCTATTCAGCAATCAGCCCAAATACTGACTCAGAATTTAACCGACTAACCATTGAAACAGTAGGCAGACACAACAGGAAGAACTGTGTTAGAAAAGAAATCCTGAGACAGTTTCCAGGAGCTAAGCTTGAAAACTGCTTTGGTAAAATGTAAGTACAAATTTTAAACTGTGTGAAGGCAAAATGATCTGGCAAGTGTTTTTAAAGATAAATTTCCGATTTTGCCTTAGTTAGCTGCATCCCAAACATCTCCATAAACTCGGCAATAGCACTTCACGGAATCATACATCAATGCAGATGAGCATCTACAGATCACACGAGATATTTGGAAATTAGCCCAATCCTGTGCCCCTTGACATTCAAGCACACTTGCAGGATTCCTAGATATTGATCATGAATAGGAGCCCTGGTGAATCCTTCCTTTTCCCAGTCCAAGCACACCAAGCATCATAACAACAAAGCAAAGAATGTCTGATGCTGGAAATCAGAAACAAAAAGCTGAAATTGCTGGAAAAACCCATCAGGTCTGACAAAATCTGTGGAGACAAAACTGAGTTGATGTTTTAGGTCCATTTCTGAAGGTGGGTCACTGGATCCGAAATATCAACTCTGCCTTGTCTCCACAGATGCTGATAGGCCTGCTGAGTTTTTTCAGCAATTTCTACTTACATTTCACACCCAAGCATCAACCCAGTGAAAACCAGCCAATCAAGCCTAAACCAAACTTAGCAATGCAACAGTTTCCATGGTTGCACTTTACATTAGAGACTGCATTTACCCATGAAGTCACACAAAAACTTGGCCTTTCTTGATACGAGGTGAGTTGGTAGTTCAAAATGAATTTCACAGTACATACTGTGTATGCATTACATAAAAACACAAAGAGTGAAGGACATACAAAACTAACAGACATCAAACTGAACTGTGCCAGTAAGGCAATAGGATTCAAGTCTAAACTTGTAAAAGGCAAACTTAGGATTGGCATCTGGAAGTTCTTCACAAAGGTTTTTCAGACAAAGCATCAGGTAAAAGCTGAATAGTCACTAAGAAATCATGAGATCTTGGGTGGGCCAGGGGCTGATAGTCAGGAAAATAAACTATCTAGCCCCTGCTGGATGGATGAGCTACAAATGGTTTTTCTGGTTCATATTTATCTTGTGAGCTCCACACAACACCCTACTTCTAGCTATATTGAATTCATCCAATCTGATATTTGGCAATTTCTTTTTACCCTCCTCTGCCCTTCAGTTTTCTCCTTTGTAAAAGAATCAACAAACTACCAATTTGGGGCACAGTTTCACTCTATCATTTGCTCTCTAATGCCTTGCCTGCTTGTGGAGTTTGCAATGTATTTGACCACATAGCACATCAGTTGAGAATAACCCTTCCCTCATACCACACGGACACTGATGTATTTCAAGCAAATAGTCTGACAAAACCATTCTTCTGTTCCTTAACCCTGGATGTCAAAACCAATCGTTGCACCCTTATCAGCACCCTGGCAGAATTCAGCTGGAATCCTGGTATGTGCAGGAAAACTATACATTGCTGTCACCAATAAAGCCACAGGAGAATTTTTTTTTTTTTAATATGCCTCAGCTTTTCAAAGAACTTAAACGGAAAACTGGAACATGCAATTAACATGAAAGTGGTTGAGGGAAGGTTTACCCTTCAAATGCCATCATGCACTAAACTCTTGAATACACAACAACCTCTGCAAAAAGAAGAACTGGGGTTTTAAAATTAGTGGGAAATATATCGGCATACTCATTTTAAAAGACCCCATTAGAGGAACATGGTGAATCTGAAATCCCCAACTCTCAAGCACAATGGGCAATAATCTCATTCTGTGCTCTAAGGCTCCATAACTTTTAAGAGAAACACAAGGATTTTCTCAACTGTCAAGCATGAGAAGCATGACACTAGGCTTTCAAATAAAACCTTTGCAGCATGTCTTCCTGGTACTTGGCTGCATTGGCAGGCTTACCAAAGATTAAACAGGAAACAAAGTTGAGGAGAATATTGTTTCTTGGAATACCCACATGGAATATTCCTTGAAAGGTATAGATCTCATTCCATGATGTCAATTACAGGATGTTCTATTGAAAAGAGGGATTGCACCTGTACCAGGATGTCAATCTGGAATCATAGCACCTCAATGAAGTAGTGTACTTCCCCAGTTGGTGGTTTGACTTCCTAAGATCAGAGATCAAATCAGTTCAAAGTCCGGTGTCCAGTGATTTCAAAGCATTTGGAATGAAGGGGGGGGGGGGGGATTTGTTGTCAGTTGTGGAGCAGGGTGAAAGTCACCATAGTCCTACCGGACCATTTGGCAGCCCGCTCATTAGAGGTGGTGGTTTAGACTTAAGGGTCACCATGTCTCAGGCAAGGGGAAAGGTTGGGATGGACAGTCCTTCATGGTAACCTCAACCCGGTGCAAGAATTAAACCTATGGTATTGGCATCATTCTGTATTGAAAACCAGCCATCCAGCCAACTGAACTAACCAACCCCAAAAGTGCAGCACAAAACTGGTGCTATCACATCATTGTCGATTGTACATCGTGACTTTGAAGGAATGGAAACCTATGCCAGCATGCACAAATGACATAGATGCTTCTACTAGTTAAGAATAATTGCTACCTCACAATATCAAATGCGGACCAATTGATAGCACTTGCCAATGAATCACAAGTATATAGCTACTCTCAGACCTAAATACAAGGCTGAGATTCCAGTGCAATAGTGAGGGAGTACTACCCTGTCAGAGGTGTCTTTTGGATGAGAAGTCAAATTGAGGCACCATCTGCCAGACGGGCGGATGCAAAACGATCTCAGGCACTGTTGCGAAGAAGAGCAGGGGTGCTGTCCTCGGTTCCTGGCCAATATCTGTCCTCAGTGTGGTGCTGAAAAAGCATAGATCAGACAGCATCCGAGGAGCAGCAGAATCGACGTTTCGGGCATAAGCCCTTCATCAGAAATTCCGGCATCTGCAGTCCTCACTTTCTCCCAATATCTGTCCTCAATCAACATCACAAAAAAAAAGATCATCTGGTCATTGCAGTCGGTGGGAGCTTGGTGAGCCCGGAATCAGCTGCCGTTCCCCTTCGACACGCAAACAAAAAATGATGACACTTCCGAAGTAATTCACTGGCTGTGAAACACTTGGGAGACATCTTGACGACCACCCCGCGTGGATGAAATCCTCTCTCTTTAGAGGGCTGAGGAAGGGGGTCACCGTACTCAGAATGGTTAACTCTGTAATTTCTCTCCACAGGTGCTGCCAGCCCTGAACCTTTTTCCAGCAATTTCTGTTTTTGTTTCCACTCTTTTTTTTCCAGGACGCTTCATGGGTGAGGAGAGGGCCATTCAAACCCGTTTTAATACACGCTTCCAGCTGGAGCTGCCAGGGCAAGGAGGGCAACAGATAATATGAATTTTGTAAGTGAGTCCTTCTGAATGTGAGAAAGGGAGGACGGGGGAAGGAGGAGAAAGATGAGGGAGAGGAATAGAGGAGTAGCCCCCGAGAGCTTGTACTTCCAAATAAACCTGTTGTACTTCCAAATAAACCTGTGCAATTGCTGTGCAATTTTTAAACATTGTCCAACCCAGTCCAAAACCAGCAGCTCCAGATCCATAGGTTTCAGTAAGCAGACAAAACAGGAGGCTGGGAGGACACAGGGAGCCAGGCAGCGTCAGGGGAGGTGGAGAAGTCAACAGTTCAGGTCCTGAAGGAGGGTTACATCCCCGAAAGGTGGGTCTCCCCCCCCCTCCCACTTGGAGGGAATCTTGCAGGTATTGGTGTGCCCATGTGTCTATCACCCTTGTCTTTCTTGATACTGTCCGGCTCCCTGTGTTATTCCATCCTCCTGCCTGTCTCCAGAGTGTGTGGTGCTGGAACACGGCACGGTGGCACAGTGGTTAGCACTGCTGCCTCACAGCACCAGAGACCTGGGTTCAATTCCCACCTCAGGCGACTGACTGTGTGGAGTTTGCACATTCTCCCCGTGTCTGCGTGGGTTTCCTCCGGGTGCTCCGGTTTCCTCCCACAGTCCAAAGTGTGCAGGTCAGGCGAATTGGCCATTCTAAATTGCCCATAGTGTTAGGTGTAGGGGAATGGATCTGGTTGGGTTGTGCTTCGGCGGGTCGGTGTGGACTTGTTGGCCCGAAGGGCCTGTTTCCACACTGTAAGTAATCTAATCTAATCTAATCTAAGCACAGCAGGTCATGCAGCATCCGAGGTGCAAGAGAATCGACGTTTGGGGAGGGCAGGAGCCCTTCATCAGGAATCACTCCTGTGCTTTTGCAGCACCACACACACACTGTCGACTCCGATCTGCAGTCCTCACTCTCTCCTGACCGTCTGTCTAGATTCCAGCCTCTGCCGGGGGTGGGGGGTTTAATCGTGTGTCTGACTGGATACAGCCCGGTATCCTTCCTAAAACAAAACACGCTGGATTCTAGAAGCTGAAGGAAGATACAGCTCCTCAGAGACCCTTTGTACCACCACCCACCCCCTCCCCCGCTGTAGCCTAACGGCAGGAGGCGGACCGGGCCCACATGCCGAGGCGCCCGCGCCCTCGCCCTCACCGCCGCCGCCTCCTGTCTGTCCGGTGGAGCCCGGCGGTCCCCTGCTGCCTGCCCGTGAGGCCCGCTGACTGCACGCACCTGGGAGCGGTTGGAGATGCCGCCGGCGGAGTTGAGAAGGGGAGGGGGGGTGGGAGGGGGCAGCGGGTATGCGGGGAGGCGGGGGGGGTGTCCGGCTACCGACAGCCGAGGCCCTCGCCGCTGCCCCCGTTACTGCTGCTGCTTCCTCCGTCACCGGAGCGACGCCCTGACGTCATCGACGAGCGACCGACCGCCCCAGGAGGACCCCGGCGCGGGGGTGACCCGGAGGGTGCCCGCAAATTCGAACTCCTCCTCCTCCTCCTCCTCCTGCCAAAGTCAGGGGGTCCAGTTCACTCGCGGCATGTTCGATCACATTCACTTAACAGGACCGTCCGTGGCCGACCAGGTATCCTAAACTAATCTAGTCCCATTTGCCAGCACTTGGCCCATTTCCCACTGAACCCTTCCCATTCATGTACCCATCCAGGTGCCTTTTAAATGCTGTAATTGTACCAGCCTCCGCCACTTCCTCTGGCACAAAGTGAGGACTGCAGAGGCTGAAGATTAGAGTGAAGGGTGTGGTGCTGGAAAAGCACAGCAGGTCAGGCAGCACCCGATTCCTGATGAAGGGCTTTTGCCTGAAATGTCGATCTTCCCGCTCCTCGGATGCTGCCTGTCCTGCTGTGCTTTTCCCGCACCACACTCTCGACCCCACATTCTCTGGCAGCTCATTCCATACACGCACCACCCTCTGCATGAAATGTTGCCCCTTCGGTCCCTTTTATATCTTTCCCCTCTCATCCTAAGCCCTCTACTTATGGACTCCCCCACCCCAGGGAAAAGACCTTGTCTATTTACCCTATCCATGCCCCTCATTATTTTATAAACCTCTATAAGGTCACTCCTCAGCCTCCAATGCTCCAGAGAATACAGCCCCAGCCTAATCAACCTCTCCCTATACCTCAAACCCTCCAACTTTGGTAATATTCTTGCAAATCTTTTCCGAACCCTTTCAAGTTTCATATCATCCTTCCTACAGGAGGGAGACCAGGATTGCACACAACATTCCAAAGGTGGCCTAAAAATACAGCTGCAACATGACCTCCCAACTCCTATACTCAATGCTCTGACCAATAAAGGAAAGCAAATCAAACGCCTTCTTCACTATCCTATCTACCTGCGACTTCACTTTCAAGGAACTATGAACCTGCACTCCAAGGTCTCTTTGTTCAGCACCTTACCATTAAGTGTGTAAGTCCTGCCCTGATTTGTATTTCCAAAATGCAGTACTTCTCATTTATCTAAATTAAACTCCATTTGCTGGGGGATCCAAGATGGCGGCGACCCGGCAAGACTGACTCTATAGTGCTCCTCCCAAGACTTGGGTACAGTGGGTCACCCACCCCCTACCATGCTCACCAAATCATTTATAATAGTTGTGTAATTTAATTAGTTGTGTAATATTACATTTAAACAATTTAATCCTAAGTAAAAATGACTAAAGGGAAGGTAGCCCGCAGCTCTCAGCAAGCAGGAACCCCTTCCCCACCCTCTCCAGCGGCAGCAGAGGCGTCCACAGTCGCCCTGGGTGACTTACCTACAGTAACAAGCCTTGCAGAAATGATTTCCAAGCTGGACTCGAAGATCGATGCCTTTATTGCAGAATTCAGAAATCGTTGGGACTCGCTCTCGGCCGCGCTGCAGAAGCACGACCGAGACATCCAAGAAATTGAACACCGAGTCGGAGGGGCGGAGTTAAAGGCCGCGACCTCCGAAAATACCGCTCAATCAGCCATGGATCAGGTCCAGACTCTCGAGCAGCGAGTCCGGACCTTGGAAAATCATATTGACGACCTCGATAATCGAGGTCGTCGAAAAAATATTCGTTTGCTGGGCCTTCCCGAATGGGAAGAGGAAGGTCAGCTTACAGCATTCCTGGAGCAGTGGCTGCCACAACTTTTAAATCTGCAAGCTGGATCAGGCCAGGTAAGGGTGGAATGGGCCTACCGGGTAGCAATACGCGGGCCTGGCTCGAACCAGCGCCCACGCCCGGTCCTGTTCCGGCTGCAGAGCTACAGGGAGAGGCAGATACTCCTAGAAGCCTCTAGAAATCTCGGAAAAGACCCCCAAGCTATGATCTACAAAGGATCCAAGATCATGCTATTTCAGGACTTTTCCCCGCCTCTGGTTCGAAAGAGGAAGGCATTCGACGAGATGAAGAAGCGTTTAAGGGACTTA
>NC_057721.1:5860832-5876737 GCF_004010195.1 Chiloscyllium plagiosum
ATGGACCCCTTCCTAATGAAAGACAGTAAATTTGTAAAGTATTTCTCTCAAGAATTTAAAACTTTTTTAGAAATTAATTCAGGTACAGCTAGCAACCCGTCAATGATGTGGGAGACCATCAAAGCTTACACGCGAGGCTTGATCATCTCCTACTCAGCGACCCAGAAGAAATTAAAGGGAGAACAACAGCGTCTGCTTGAAGCCCGCTTAAAAGCGGCTGAAACAGCATACATTGATAGACCCTCTATTATTAAATTGCAAAGGATTACAGCTCTTAGGACAGCTCTAAATACTACACTTACTCAAACGGCTAAGAGGGAAATATTATTTACAAATCAAAGGTTATATGAATATGGCGACAAACCGGGTAGATACTTAGCATTTCTTGCAAAGAAAAAAAAGGCCCCTCAGACTATTATGTCTATCAAAGATAGTACGGGTATTTTGACTCATGATCATAAAAAGATTAATGCGACCTTTAGAGAATTCTATTCTGAGTTATATAAATCACAGGATTGTGAAGGTAGGACGAAGAGGATGCAGTCATTTTTTTAAAATTTGACTTTTCCAGGCCTAACTCCGGAACAAGTATCGGTCCTAAATGCTCCTCTTACACCCCAAGAAATAGTTGATGCAATTAGGCACCTTCAAAATGGTAAGACGTCGGGCCCAGATGGCTTTCAAGCTGAATTCTATAAAGAATTTACAGAAATACTGGTTGGTCCACTTATGGATATGTATAACTATGCATATAGTCAGGGCTGTCTCCCGCCTTCGCTGAAAGAGGCAAGTATCTCTCTTATCCTTAAAAAAGGAAAGGACCCAGAAGATTGTGCATCATACAGACCAATATCCTTGCTAAATGTAGATTTTAAAATCCTCTCTAAAATGTTAGCACTGAGATTAGAAAGGATACTGCCACATATTATAAAGGAGGATCAGACGGGGTTTATTAAGGGCCGTAGATCATCCAATAATGTTAGAAGGGCTCTGAATATGATTCAAGCTTGTCATCAGGGAAAGATACCAGGAGTAGTGGTTTCATTAGATGCGGAAAAGGCATTTGATAGGGTCGAATGGTCATATTTGTTTTACACATTGGAGAGGTTTGGTGTTGGACAGGTGTTTACCAAATGGGTCTCAACATTGTATAGTGATCCCAAAGCAGTTGTGGTTACCAATGGATTAGGCTCGGATAGCTTCAGTGTGGGTCGGGGCTGCCGTCAGGGATGTCCCCTCTCGCCATTGTTATTCACGCTAATAATTGAACCACTAGCAGATGCTATACGAGCTGATCCTAATATAGTGGCCCCAAGGATTGGTACAGGTAAACATAAAATTACCCTTTATGCAGATGATGTTCTTCTATTCCTCAGTAACCCTTTGATGTCCATACCTCGCTTAATCCAAGTTATTAATACATTTAGTGCATTCTCAGGCTATAAAATTAATTTTTCAAAATCGGAGGCTATGCCAATGGGTGGCCTTGCTGTGATACCCCGCTTAGCTGACGGTTCCCTTTTTCCCTTTCGTTGGTCCCTGGAGGGTTTCTTATATTTAGGCATTTTTATTACTCCAGTATTTGGTCAGTTGTTTAAGGCTAATTTTGTGTATTTATTGGAAAGGATAAGGCAGGACCTCCAGCGATGGGGGGGCCTGCCAGTTTCCTGGTTGGGTAGAATAGCATTAATCAAAATGAATATCCTGCCCCGTCTCCTATATCCTATGAGAATGCTTCCGGTGATGCTGCCGAGGACAGCTTTATGTAAATTATACGGCTGGCTGAGTTCCTTTATCTGGAATTATAGGCGGCCCCTCATTAAGCTGAAGAAGCTACAGCTTCCACAGGCAAGGGGTGGATTGGACTTCCCAGATTTTAGGAAATATCAATTAAGTTCCCTATTAAGTTATATAGCTGATTGGGTTTTGTCTGATCCACAATCAATCTGGTTGGACATCGAGGCTTCTCAAGTAAAATACCCACTTATTAACCTTTTATTCTCAGACAAGAGGAAAATCATTACAGATCACTGTAAAAACCCTATCAAGGCTTGGAATATAATGCGGCAAAATGAGGGTAATTCACATAAAACATCCCCCTATGCACCGATAGTGGGAGCGTGGGGATTCCAACCGGGGTTAACAGATGCCACTTTTAAACTCTGGAGATCCAGGGGTATCTCATGTCTCGGGGATTTATTTAAGGATGGGGTCCTGATGTCTTTCGGACAGCTGCGTCAGAAATTCGGATTACCCAATGGAGACCTCTTTCGATACTTCCAAATTCGAGATTATATACAGAAGAAGACTACGTTATTAGATAGTCTTTATAAATCCGATAGAGAATGTAGTGTCCTACGATCAGTGGGGGTATCTTCCGTCAGTAATATTTATTATTTACTACATGATGAAGTATCGGGAGATATGGATAATCTGCTTAAAACATGGGTTCAGGATCTGGGACTAGAAATCTCCACAGAAACGTGGAATGATATCTGGGAAAATGCTAGAAGAATTACTATTTGTAACAGAACCCAGGCTATCTAGCTGAAGATACTTCATAGGGCCCATATAGCACCGGTTCGATTGGCAAAATTTAGGGCAGGAGCATCTCCAATGTGTCCTAAATGCAAAATAGAGGTGGGCACTCTTGTACATTGCTTATGGACCTGTCATAAGATCCGTGGATATTGGACTAAAGTAGCAAGTACCCTGATAGAAATTTTAGGAACGGAAATTAAAGTGGACCCTGTATCTCTCCTTTTGGGCTTTTCGAACTTTCCCTCCCTGGGCACGTACGGGAAGAGACTATTTTCTATTCTTTCTTTCTGTGCAAGGAAAAATATTTTGATGAACTGGGTGGCGGAGGGCCCCCTGGACTTTCAAATTGGCACAGACTAATTATGGAATGTATTCCCCTTGACTTCCTTACAAATATGGTGCACCGAAAGATCGAATTATTTTATAAAATATGGCAGCTCTTTTTGAATTACATAAATACAGATATTTCGGCTATCCTAACAAGGGCTTTTATTTAATTGAGACTACAGACCTGGCTGGTCCGCGGCCCCTCGGGGGAGGAATCCCGCATGAATACGGGTTTTATCATATCTGATGTTAACACATCCCGAGCATGTAAGAGACTTAAATATACACCCTGGTTAGTTGTAGGTTAGATTAGTAGATAGTTGAGTTTGTTTTTTCTTTTTTCTTTTTTTTTTGTTTTTTTTGTTAAATTTTGGCTTTTGTATATTTGAGCTAACTGTATATCAATGTTTATATCTGAGAGTTTTGTTTATTTTTGTAAACTTGTAAAAATGTTAAATTTCTAATAAAAATATCTATCAAAAAAAACTCCATCTGCTATTCCTCAGCCCATTGGTCCATCTGATCAAGATCCTGTCCAATTTTGGTATCATATGTAAAATTACTAACTATACCGCTTATGTTCACTAGTCTAGTTCTGATCAGTTCTTAAAACTAAAATTTCTTGTGGCAGTGACATTAGCTTGTACACATAAGGTCAAAAAATCAAACAACACCAGGTTATAGTCCAACAGGTTTATTTGAAATCACAAGCTTTCGGAGCTCAGCTCCTTTCTCAAGCGTGAGCTGAACACCAAAAGTTTCAAATTTCAAATCAACTTGTTGGACTATAACCTGATGTCATTTGATTTTCTTTTTGACCTTGTCCATCCCAGTCCAACTCTGGCATTTCCACACCATCACTTGTTCACATAGTGGAGGATACAAACTGTGTTATTTTCATTCAATAACAAATATACTTATTAATGTAACAGAAGCCCCTCAAATTTTTCTGCTTAAATTAAGTTGTCTTAACACTATGTTAACTCGAAATTTCAATTTTTATTTAACTCTAAATTCATCTTTAACCTTCCTGTTGAGTGCATCGGCAATTTTATAACTGTGGCATGTTAGTTTTTTTTAGTGTGACCTCCTCACAAATCCCCTGTTTATTTCTTTTTGTGTGTACAGGTATAGGACACTGAAGAACAACAAGTGCATAATTTTTATTTGTATTCCACCACCAGAAAGAAATAAAACACCAGAGTGGCCGGTGACAAGCAGCGCCCTTCTCATCAAAGGGCAATGCTGCTTGATCAAAAAAGTGAAGGGGACGGCAGAGATTGAACCAAAATAGAGTTGGAGGAGGAAATAAAATACTCCACTCCCTGCGGCGCCCACCTCTCCCTGGACAACTCAAGGGTGTTGGTGGACACCACATGCTCCTTCTCCAGGCACAGCCGGGCTCGAACATAACATGTTAGTGTTTTATTTGAACTGCCCACTTAGCTGCAATTGCTTCATTTTCAAGTTAATTGTGAATCATATTTCTGAGAGGTGAGCATTCAAGCATTGAATTAAGTTTCATCCTTTTTCCGACAAGGAATAGTCTGACAAATGTAACCTCTCCATTTTAGTGCTTTGTGACCTAATGGGTGGTAAAGAATTTGAAAGGAGAAATTGAGACGTTTCAAGGAACCGTTTTTGAGATTAGAATTAGAATATCCTTTATTATTGCCTGTACTTAAGTGTGGAAGTACAGGAGTATAGTGAAAAGTTTAGAATGTTGCCCCACATGTTGCCACCTTAGATACAAGGCGTCTAGGTACAGAACTTAGATACAAAATAGAGAGATTACGGAGAAAAGTGAAGTTACATTATAGGGTCATAGAGTTATACAGCACGGAAACAAGCCCTTTGGCCCAATTTATCCATGCCAGCCAGATATCCTAAATTTAATCTGGTCCACATTTGCCAGCAATTGGCCCAAATCCCTTCAAGCTAAACAACACCCTTGTTTAGGGAGAGGTGGGCACCACAGGGAGTGGAGTGTTTTATTTCCCCCTTCCTGATGAAGGGCATTTGCCTGAAACGTCGATTTTTCCTGCTCCTCCTGACCAGCACTACTCTAATCTTGACCCGAATCCTTTCAAACCTTTCCTATTCAGATACCCCTCCAGATGCTTTTTAAATGTTGCGGTTGTACAAGCCTCCACCACTTCCTCTAACAGCTCTGCCTGACAGGTTGCCCCTCAGATCCCTTTTAAATCTTTCCCCTCTCACTTTAAACATATGGCCTCTAGTTTTGGACCCCTCTACCCTGCAAAAAAACATCTTGGTTGTTCACACCATCCATGCCCCTTGTGATTTATAAATCTCAATAAGATCATCCCTCCGTCTCTGATGCTCCAGGGAAATTAGCCTCAGCCTATTCACTTACATGCATAGTATAAGTTAGAAAAAGTGAGAAATAAAGACACGCATAACAGTTTTTCTGTAAAGGACCTATATTACATCAGCGCAGAGGTCTTCCACATGTGGTCTGACCCGCTGGCAAGCTGCTGACTGCCCGTACCAGTGCCCAATACAATAACTCTCCCGCTCCACTCGGACCTCCAATCCACTGGCCATCCCTGCATCACCACACAGCTGGTGACACAATGTGAAGTCTAAATTTATGAATTAAGATCATTTGGACAAAGAATTCCTAAATGTTTCAAGCCGGGATTGGAAAATAATAGAGGTCTTGATAGAGCTTGATTTCTGAGGGTGGGGAGTTTATTTTTGAGATAATTATATGTTCAGTATTTCATTCTGTGTGTACACATTAAGCAGGGGAATCATAGTGAGTCAGAAGCTACTAAGGACTCCTACTAATTTTGTGTAACGAAATTTTTTTATTGTTGCAGTATCCTTGTCAAAGCTTTGGACATCTATGCAAAAAAAAGATGGCATTTCTCCTTGGGGAAGCGTATAGAAAGGATGATGGCTTTTTTTAAATTTCAAATGTATACTGTATTTGCAATTGAAAACCCTTCTAAACAGACCTTTTTCCAATCCCATGTGATATAATGCTGCCAGAATATATTGCACAACATCAGGCACCTTTCACTAACTCTTACATTTGCCATGATTCGGAGATGCCGGTGTTGGACTGGGGTGTACAAAGTTAAAAGTCACACAACACCAGGTTATAGTCCAATAGGTTTAATTGGAAGCACTAGCTTTCGGAGCGACGCTCCTGATGCTATCACCTGATGAAGGAGCATCGCTCCGAAAGCTAGTGTGCTTCCAATTAAACCTGTTGGACTATAACCTGGTGTGTGACTTTTAACTTCTTACGTTTGCACTGTTCTTCAAGTTTATGAATGTCGCATACATAAAAGAAATCCAAGGCTGACTTAATGCCCTGTACCTCTCACTCGGAAGCTAAAAGAGTACATTCCTTGTCTCAGCAAGATATTTTAAGGTCTATGCAAATGAATAATAGGCAACTATAGGAGCTACAGTATTCTCTTTCATGAGGCAGGGGTGCTGAATTTGACAGAGAATCAAGTGTACTTTGTGGAGCATTGACCAATAGACTAACCAGTAGAAATAGAAGTTCATGCACAAGTAGTACCTTAAAGGTATAACAAGTTGCCCATCCCAATTCATCGTAGAAACTGAACTGTTCTAGTGGATGCTGAAAATGTGTTGCTGGAAAAGCGCAGCAGGTCAGGCAGCATCCAAGGAACAGGAGAATCGACGTTTCGGACATAAGCCCTTCTTCAGGAATGAGGAAAGTGTGTTTTTCCAGCAACACATTTTCAGCTCTGATCTCTAACATCTGCAGTCCTCACTTTCTCCTGTTCTAGTGGATGCTCATGTTATCCTGAATACCGGTTCAGGAGGGATGAATGGTGCAGTAATTTTTTTTTCAAATAATATTCTAACCTAGATTAAGCCGCAGCTGTACAGAATGTGTGTCTAACAGTTTTTGGTGTAACAGAACTCCTGTGCATGCACTAGTACTTCTTTCAGCTGTGAGCAGTGAGATACATATATGAGAATTGTAGCAAAGAAGGAAAACAATTCTTAGAGTCCCTACAGTTTGGAAGTAGGTCTTTGGCCTACTGAATCCACATTGACTCTCCAATGGTGATCCCATCCAGACCCAGCCCTGCATTTGCCATGGCTAATCCATGGACTGTGGGAGGAAACCTGAGCATACCCATGCAGACTTTGGGAGAATGTGCATACTCCATACAGACAGTCACCTGAGGCTGGAGTCGAACTCAGGTCCCTGCCGCTGAGAGGCAACAGTGCTAACCACTAAGCCACCATAATTAGAAAAAGCAAATTACTGCGGATGCTGGAATCTGAAACCAAAAGAGAAAATGCTGGAAAATCTCAGCGGGTCTAGCAGTAACTGTAAGGAGAGAAAAGAGCTGGCGTTTCGAGTCTAACTGACCCTTTGTCAAAGCTAAAAAAAAGGGAGAAATAGGGAGGTATTTATACGAGGCTGAGGGAAGGTGAGTCATGGCTCCAGAAGCAAAGGTAGCAATAAAGAGGTGAAAATGACAGTGCATAGAGAGATTATAGGGAGATTAGGAGCTGTGATTAGGACCTTTCCCCAGGATGGAAAGGTCACCTACAAGAGGGCACAAGTTCAAGGTGAGACGGGGGAACAGTTTAGGGGAGAAGTTTAGCGGTGGTGGGTGCCTGAACACATTTCCAGTGGAGGTAGTGGAAGCAGGCATATTAGCAAGTTTAAGGCAAATCTTGATAGAAATTTGAACAGGAGGTAAACATGGGCATGGGCAGAAAAGCAGTAGGTCTAAATAAGGATTAAGAATCTGCGGAGGGTTGGTTGGCCTAAGGGCTGTTCCTGTGCTGTATTGTATGTGATAAACATGTACATGTACAATGGGCAAATTGTGAGGTGGGACAACAATTGCTAGAAGGAATGACCTGAGTATGAGAATTTGCAGTAATATATCCAGGATTCTACTGTATTTATGTATTGATCGAGCTGCTGTAACTCTGGGCCTCCATCAGTTGAGGCAATCCCTCTTTAGAAAGCATCAGTACTATAGTGAGCAGGATAGTGGCAATGAGCCAGACATCTCATGAGGAACTCCTGACATTCGCTGTCTGCTTAGTGAGACCTTTAGAACATAATTGGCAGTACAATCAATTATTCTCCAGGACCAGATTTCCAAATTTATGTTACAATTTGGCTAGGGATCAGTAAGTTTTATTTTTAAACTAGACAAAGCATGAGCTTCGGAGGACGTATTAACAGTGTGAAGCCACAAGCTTCCATGTGTTGAGCAAAACTTTACAACATTAAAATAGCAATCCAATTGTGAGATATTGTGTGAAAGGTTATCTTTATTAACTCACTCACCAGCTGGCTATATTCATTAACATCGGGTTCCCGTTCATTCATTCATACATTACCTTTCACTAACCCATTATTTAGAATAACATGGTTTCATTCATAAAACTGCAGTTCTGTAGTGTCACATTTAAAAACAACTCTTTCAGACCCATTTCTGCATCTCCATACTTTATCAGTCCTTGATACAAGCAGTGTTTACCTCAAATAAGTGCAACAATACCATCCCCATCAAGTCTCCAAGAAACATTACAATATTAATCAGTCCTCACCAACCATCTCATTCAGAACAATACCGAGCCCATCAAATCTCCACAACACATAATATTAATCAGCCCTCACCAACCATCTACTGGACCTGAATAGATTAAGTACCTGTTAAATACTTTTTAACTGGGCCATTATTCCTTTAAGTGTTTCCATAAAATTGCATAAATGAATGAAACTTACCCTCAAATAGTAAATAACTTTCCCAACCCAATTGAATGTATTATCACGTGTACCGAGGCACAGTGAAAAGCTTTGTCTTGCGAGCAACACAGGCAGATCACTGAGTTAAGTAGCATAGATAGTAAATAATAGGTAAACAATGGCAAAAACCAAAATACAGGTACAGATGAATGCTAAGAGTTTGTGAGACCATTCAATATTCTAACATCAGTACAGTCGAAACTGTTTCGAAACCAGCTGATGTGTGTGTGTGTGTTCAGGCTTCTGTCCCTTCTCCCCGATGGTAGAGCTTGTAGAAAAACATTGCCAGGGTGGGTTGGATCTATGAGAAAACATCAGTACAGTCGAAACTGTTTCGAAACCAGCAGATGTGTGTGTGTGTGTGTGTGTTCAGGCTTCTGTCCCTTCTCCCCGATGGTAGAGCTTGTAGAAAAACATTGCCAGGGTGGGTTGGATCTATGAGAATACTGGCGGTCTTTCCTTGACAGCGGGCCTGGTAGATGGATTCTACAGATGGGAAGTTGGCCTTTGTGATGGTCCAGGCCGAGTTCACCACTCTCTGTAACCGTCTCTGATCATGAATGGTACAGTTTCCATACCAGGTAGTGATATATCCAGATAGAATGCCCTCGATGGTACACCTATAAAAGTTGGCAAGGGTATTTACAGTCAGGCCAAATTTTCTCAGCTGCCTGAGGAAGAAGAGACGTTGTTGGGCTTTTGTAACCACTGTGTCCACATGAAGAGTCCAAGAAATCTTGTTGTGGATGACCACTCCCAGGAGCTTGACTCTCTCCACTCGTTCCATCTCTGTGCTGTTTGTGTGGGTGTGTGTGTGTGTGAGGGAGGGGGGCATGAGTAACATCCCGCCAAAAGGCAACAATGAGTTCCTTGGTTTTGCTGGCATTGAGAGCTAGGTTGTTCTCAGTGCACCATTTTTCCAGGTCATCCACCTCCCATCAAGTCTGTTTCGTTGCCATCTGAGATTCAACTGACTATGGTGGTGTCATCAGCGTACTTGTACCTGGTATTGGGCGACGCTGTCAAGGCTGTACAGTGAGTACAGTAGGGGGCTGAGTACACACCCCTGGGGGGCTCCAGTGTCGAGCTGCCATAATCAGTTTAATATCCTTAATTCTTTTATTAAGTAGAGGTACAATTTTTAACTTATTTAGAGCATATAGGCCTTGCATTTTTACTCATTTAAAAGACAAAAGGACTAACACCACCTAATTATGCAAGCAGACCAGACAGATGTCCCATCAGAAGTAGCAGCCAGCACTTAGCACATGTTTTACCTCATCTCCTGTCTCCCAGGACAGAAGCCCTTCAAACCTTTGTGTACTAGAAATAAAAAATGTAACACCATAGTAATGGGATTTTAATATATGTAAGAACTTTGTATAAAGGGGCTCTTGCAAGAACTATATTTCAGGATTCCATTGCTGCCTTGAATTTGTGCTGTGATTGCTGAATAAAGTGGAATTTCGCCACTTACCAATTTTGGTTGTTAATTTGAACACGATCTCACAAGTTGGCGTAGTTGGCAGGATTGCTGGGGGACACCGTCTAAACTGACTGGTCACTGACAGTTCTTCAAAGATAAGAAGCTTCCTTATTAGGGTCATGATCTAGTCCCTGAACGCGATCTCAAACCTTTCCTGTGTTGGCTATTGTATTTCGAATCCCCCACACCTAGGCCTCAGATCAGCTAACATAGTCTATGGCAGGAAATTGCCCACGACCCGTGAATTAGGGTGATCATGAGTGCCTATACCGTTCAGAGGTGGACTAGCCCCTCCTGGCATAACTGAGGAAGAAATGCTGCAGAACTACCTTGAGGTACAGTTCTCATTAGGGGAGACCCTAACCAAAATTGGGCAGACGTCTAAGGACAGTGGAACCTAGATAACATGAGAATGGTCTGGGGAAAAACCATCCGACAGAAACATAAAGACAGGATTAAATGATCCCTTGCATTAATGGGACAAATTTGCCTGAGAAATGAAGTCATATCCCAATCAGCCCACAGTTGTGAAGTAACCAACTTAAAGAGCAATTAAAAGCAGTGCATAAACAATTGCAGAAAGAAAGATCCAAACAGGAAACAGCTCAACTTAAAAATCAGGAGCTTGAAAAAGAGAACAAGAAACTGAAGGATGAGAGAACAGTTTCTTCCCCGATTCCCTAGCACATACACGACCACCTGAGACATCCAGGAAGGGATTCGGAAAAACAAAGCTACTGACCTATGGAAACAGAGGGACTCCTGCAGTGAAAGCGATGAGGATTGTATATCCCTGATACCATTTTTACAACCTCTTAAAACCAGGAAAGTAAAGATTGAGAAAACAGTCAGACAAGGATTAGAGAATGGCCCTGAGGTGGATGTTCTGGTACTCCGGACTGAAAGGCCCACTGTGTGTGGACCTGCGACCCCCGAGAATATGTCATCGAAAGAAATGCCTCACCCAAAGAAAAGCCCAGTGAAGACATAGGAAAGCCTAGACCGGTTAAGGGGAATATATATGTCCTATCTGTGGGACAGGGTATAAGTTCTGAATGTTATTGTAACTAAAAGAGAAGGACACTCCCTCTTGGAGGCAAGTCAAAGGTGCTCTTGGAGAGTATGAGCAGGAGCTGCAAGCTGGCTGGACAGCAATGAAATACTGGTTACAGGGGTATAGTCCGCAAATTACCAATTGGACAAAAGTCACAGCTTGCTGTCAAAAACCCACAGAAGAAGTTGCAAAATATGAGGAAAGGGCGACCTGGAAAGTATATGCAGGAGTTCCAAATGTGCAGGACGACAGGGATTTTGAAGGTTGTGGTCATGGCCATCTGAAGTCTGCTTTTGTAGCCGGATTTCAACCTGAGGTCACTAAAATGTTAAAGCTGACTAAATCGACTGGGTCCAGGGTGGGAACTAATTATTATGATTTGGTAGACCAAGCCCACCAGCTCAACTGAGATATGGGTGCCGAATTGTGAACTGTTCAGGCAGGACAAATGAAACAGACCCGCTGTAACCCCTGGAAGACCCAAAACAAATGCCAAGGGAAGTGTCACTTCTGTGGGAAGGAAGGCCACTGGGCCAGGGGGTGCTGGCAAAAAGGAAAAGGGAGTAATCGCCGAATAAGCAATGAGGAAGAGGAGACCCCGGAAGCTGGGACTGATCTTGTAGAACAGTTTAAAAAACTAACCATCCAGCAGCAGCAGGGTCTGCTAAAGTTGACAAAAAGCTGAAAGAGCCCACTCCGTGCCCTTCCACGCTCCTACTGGCTTTATGCCAGCAGAGGGGAGACGGGATGTGAACATGAAGGTGGGTGACCTGGGCATTGAGTGCCTTTTGGACACAGGAGCAGAATTGATCTGCCTAGCCCAGAGTCATAGAGATGTACAGCACGGAAACAGACCCTTCCCGTCCAACTCATCCAAGCTGACCAGATATCCTAACCTGATCTAGTTCCATTTGTCAGCACTTGGCCCATATCCCTCTAAACCCTTCCTAATCATATACCCAACACCTTATGGAGCAGGAGCTGACAGGATTGAAATCAAGTGGACAAAACCGATACACCCTGGATTCGGCCCCCGCAAGTTAGTGACCTTTACATGGGTAGGACCTGTAGCCCAGCTGCTTGCCAGGGTGGATATCCTCTCCCAGCTGAATTCCTCTTCACATTTATGATGATGGATAGGTAACATAGTCCATCAGAACCCTGCAAAGAGAAGAACTAAAAGACCACCCCATCTGGGCTAAAGACAAGGATGACTGCCCATGACTGAAAATGGAACCCACCACTTTTAGAGGAGCACCTCCACCTTGTACCAAACAGGAAACAGGGACTTTAATAAAAACCCACAGCACTTATAAAAGCCTGGTGTGGGCCCATGCAAAAAGCAAGTGGAATAGGAATGGATATTAACTGCAGATCACAGAAAAGCTGGATGCGTTGTCATGACACTCAGCACTGTCATGACATCGGGAAGCCTACCCCCGGAGCATCTGCACAGCCAACAGAATTCCAGGTTCTGACTGAAGCCTGCACAGCAACAGAGGATCAGTCTGCCAACTTTTCCACAGACTCCCGCTACGCTGCAGACTGTCATCTTGTTGCCTTACAGTCAGGTACTAACTGATGCTGGAAGCTCAGTTTTCTCACCGGGAAGCCTCGCTGGAGGGAGGCCACGACACTTTACCAGCCGAGTGGGTTCTTGTGAAAAAGACCTACAAGGAACCCTTAGGTGTGAAGTGGGAAGGACCATACCAGCGCTGTCAAGGTCCGAAGAAAGGAGGCCTGGATTCATGCCTCCCACATCAAATGGGCATCTCACAATACAGCGGGACCAGAGACTGACTGACCACCATGATGTTTGTTATTGTTATTTCAACTGTGGATGTTTTCTTTTTGTAAAGTATAGTTGCCAAACTGTTAAAAGTCTGTAAGCTTCGAAAACGATTGTGTGATTCTCTTTGAAAGGTCTCAGTAGAATCAAAATGAGGGACTGTGAGATATTGTATTATGAGATATTGCATTATAGGTTATCTTTATTAGCTCACTCACCAGCTTGCTATATTCATTAATACCCGGTTCCTGTTCATTCATTCATAACTCTTTACTAACCCATTATTTACTTTAACACAGTTTCATTCATTCATTCATAAAACTGCAGTTCTGTTGTATCCAAATTTAAAAACAACCCTTTCAAACCCATTCCTGCATCTCCACACCTTATTGGCCCTTGCTACAAACAGTCTTTACCTCTGAATAAGTGCAGCATACAGAACAATACCATCCCCATCAAATCTCCACGAAACATTATAATATTAATCGGCCCTTACCAACCATCTCCTGGCCCTGAATAGATTGAGCTAAATACTTTTCAACTGGGCCATTAGCCCTTTAAGCATTTCCATGAAATTGCATGAATGAATGAAACTCACACCGGCAAATAGTAAATAAATCTCACAACCCAGCTGCATTAATCAGTTTAATATCCTTAATTCTTTTATTAAGTAGAGGTACAATTTTTAACTTATTTAGAGCATATAGGCCTTGCATTTTTACTCATTTAAAAGACAAAAGGACTAACACCACCTAATTATGCAAGCAGACCAGACAGATGTCCCATCAGAAGTAGCAGCCAGCACTTAGCACATGTTTTACCTCATCTCCTGTCTCCCAGGACAGAAGCCCTTCAAACCTTTGTGTACTAGAAATAAAAAATGTAACACCATAGTAATGGGATTTTAATATATGTAAGAACTTTGTATAAAGGGGCTCTTGCAAGAACTGTATTTCAAGATTCTATTGTCGCCTCGAATTTGTGCTGTGATTGCTGAGTGAAGAGGTTATTTTTACCACTCACCAATTTCGATCGTTATTTGAACACGATTCCACACAATTTACAATATACCGCACACCATGCTAATACTAACCTGTATTTGCCAATATTAATTCGACTGGATTGTGACTGAAAACTAGGCGAAAGTGGGTACTGCAGATGCTGGAGATTAGAGTCGAGAATGTCATGCTGGAAAAGCGCAGCAGGTCAGGCAGCATCAGGAACCCAATGAAGGGCTTTTTCCTGAAACGTCGATTTTCCTGCTCCTCGGATGCTGCCTGACCTGCTGTTCTTTCCCAGCAACCACACTCTCGACTGTGACTGAATACTGCACAGTGCAAATGAAATAGCAAATGCGATCAAAATGGATTTCGCAGCAACACCGGAATAACTTTGGCTGTCCACTAGCAGATAGTCTTATCAAGACTATTCTGTCTTTGGGTTTTTACCCAAGCTTCCATCTTGCTCGGGTTGCATCAAGCAAACACTGATTCTGAGCTTTCCAACCCCACGTCTCTCATCTGCACGGAAGTATGAGTGCAAGCAGGCTTCTTCTGAGCCTCTCTCAACTTCTCCTAACACCAGGGCTTCCCAGTTCTTTAGCGCTCACTCTAGGACGGGTCCTGACTCCAACACTAAGCTGCCTACAAACTCCCAGAATGTCTGAGTGATTTCGTTCTAACTGCTCATCTCCTCATTGCTTCCTCTGCACTGAATTCTCTGCATTCAGTGATACAGCTGATTACTGCATTCAGTGTTGGCTTCTGTTCTTGTTTGTCTTCCATACTCCCTTTTCCAACATCCTGTAACCTCTGCACCCCTTCCCCCACCCCGAATTGTCCTAAGTAACTTACCTGAAAACTTGCAATAAACCCCTCCCATATTGCTGGGCAGAACTGAATGTTCTGGATAGTTTGAATCTTTCAAATGTAGCATCCTGAGAACTGAACATACCCAAAGAGGGAGCACGTGGTGTCCAGCAGTGTCATGGATATCTTTTGAGAAAGGTGGGCAGCTCAAGATTTAGAGTGCATTATTTCCCCCTCCAACTCTATTTTAATTTAGATCCCTCCTTCTCCTCCTACCTTTCTCTGTTTTTGTTGTCACATTGCCCCAGAATATAGTTCCTTTAATTGGTGAAGTAGGTGATTTTTATACACGGGTTGGAAATGGGTGTTGCTGGCTGGCTAGCGTTTATTGCCCATCCCTAATTCCACTTGACTAGGTGGTGGTGAGCTGCCTTCTTGAGCCACTGCAATCCACCTGCTTTAGGTAGATCCACAAAGCCCTAGGGAAGGGAATTCCAGGATTTTGTCCGAGCAACAGTGAAGGAACGGCGATATATTTCCAAGTCAGGATGGTGATTGACTTGAGGGGGTGGTGTTTCCATGTATCTGTTGCCCTTGACCTTCTAGATGGAAGTGGTTGTGGGTTTGGAAATTGCAGTGCATTTGTAGATAGTACACACTGCCGCTACTGAACAACATGTCTCAACATGGTCACCTTCTGCTACATCCTCAGTATTTGAAAATTCATAATGCATCCCTCTTGCTTATGAGAAATGCATTCTTATGCAATGATTCCAATTTGTGGTATGGTGGAGGGAGTGGATGTGGTGCCAAATTGGTAGAGGTTTTATTTAATTTAAAAATGGATCTGTCTTAAAATAAGCTATGTTTACAGAGGCTGGAATGCATTATATGTGCCCTCAACACCATTTAGATTTCGCTCCTTCCCTGTTTTCTCCACCTTTTTTGTTTTGTTACTGTTGTACTGCCCCTGATGGGAGTGCTCCTAGTTTGTTTGTTTAGTTGATTATTTGGGGGATTGGGTTTCTGGTGGGTCTGGCTGAAGTATCCATCAAATTCTGGATCAGTGGTGCTGAAAGAGCACAGCAATTCAGGCAGCATCCGAGGAC
>NC_057721.1:5876789-5879747 GCF_004010195.1 Chiloscyllium plagiosum
CCCCCCCCCCCCCCCCATCCATCAAATTGTCAGCGTACCGTGGAGGGGCTGGTCATTCACACCTGTCTGCCAGTCTTCCTCAGGTACATTTGTATCTGTGTCTTCTTGGAGAGGGACAATGCACTGTCCATCAACACCCATGAAGCTTTTAGAGTGGGCACCACAGGGGAGCTGGAGTGCTTTATCTCCACCTTCAATTCTATTTTGAGTTAGTTCCTCCACTTGTTTCCTCATTTTTCTTTTCTTATTATTGTGACAGTGCCTACTGTTGGGCTGTAATTGTATTAGATATTCATTAACTAGTGATTTGGTGGTGGGTTTCTCAAAGTGAAAAAGAGCTGGGTTCTTCCCCAGCAGAGGGTTGGCATCTGGATAGGGAAAGGATCCAGAGGAGAAAGTTGTAAACTGGTCAGCACGGTGGCTCAGTGGGTAGCACTGTTGCTTCACAGTGCCAGGAACCTAGGTACGATTCCAGCCTCAGGCGGCTGTGTGGATTTTGCACATTCTCCCCGTGTCTACATGGGTTTCCTCCAGTTTCCTCCCACAATCCAAAGCTGTACTGGTTAAGTGAATTGCCATGTTAAATTGCTCATAGTGTCCAGGGATGTGTAGGCTTAGTCTGGGGAAATGTAGAGTAATAGGGGAATGAGTCTTGGTGGGTTAATCTTCAAAGGGTTGGTGTGGACAGCATCTGCTGTCATTGTTTTTACCTAGTTGATTTAAACCCTCTTGCAAGGATGCCTGCCTTGAAGAAGTTTTCCTCCTCTCTCTACAAGAATCTCAGGGAGTCCCTCTCCCACTGCAACTCCCAGGTCATTTCCTCTGCCCTGGAGCTCTTCAACCATGTCCTGAAACAAACCCGAACGCCTCATCTTTCGCCTCGGAACACTTCAACCCCAGGGCATCAATGTGGACTTCAACAGTTTCCTCATTTCCCCTTCCCCCACCTCACCCTGGTTCCAAACTTCCAGCTCAGCACTGTCCCCATGACTTGTCCTACCTGCCGATCTTCTTTTCCACCTATCCATTCCACCCTCTTCTCCCTGACCTATCACCTTCATCCTCTCCCCCACTCACCTATTGTACTCTATGCTGCTTTCTCCCCACTCCCACCCTCCTCTAGCTTGTCCCTCCACGCTTCAGGCTCTCTGCCTTTATTCCTGATGAAGGGCTTTTCCCCAAAACGTCAATTTTGCTGCTCCTCGGATGCTGCCTGAACTGCTGTGCTCTTCCAGCACCACTAATCCAAAATTTGGGCCTAATAGCCTGTTTCCACATTGTCGGGATTCTAGTCTACGGTGTTTGCATTAAATTATATGTTTAGACTAAAACTGGCAGTCCCTGGGTTGCAAATGGATTCCATTACAGAATCTGTGTGTAAGTTGATTTATATGCAAGTTGGAACACAATGCAAGACAATGGAAAGCACCCAATCTTAAGTACAGGAAATAAGGTAATATGTTGGGTCTTTGAACTTTAAAATTGTGTACAGGATCGCATTTGTAAGAACAAGCATTCATAAGTTGGACATTAACGAATCAGGGACACTCTGTAAATCTCTCAAAGGTCTTTTGCTGCCTAATTCAACATATGGGATATTCGACTGAAACAACCCTCAGCAATGTATGAAGCTTTGAATTGCCATGAGATAGCTTAGCAAGCCACTCTGTTCGGGGTAATTAGGGATGGGCAACAAATGCTGGCCTTGCCAATGATGCCTGTTTCCTATGAACAAAAGGAAAAAGCGAGCAAGAAGGAAGAATGAAAACCTTTAATAACTTTGCCTTATTATTAGGAAAATATATGCACGAAAGAATAGCCAGAAAATTAAATTGCTCTGGCATGAAGGGTCCTCTGCATAAACAAGATTTTCCAGTTTTCTCCTTTGGCACGTCTATCTCTCAATGCAGAAATTTTCCTAATTTTAATGGACTTGTTGTAGAATTATTACATTTCACAAGGAGGCTATTCAGCTTCTCGAGATCATGCTTCCTGCAAGGGTAATTCAGTTAGTTCCACCTTTTCCTGTAACCCTGTCCAATTCAATCCAGTTCCCTTTTGAAAGGTAAAATTGAATTTGTTTGCACCAGGTTTCAGGTGCTGCACTCCAGATCTGAACCACTTACTGCCTTGAATAAGAAAACACTTTACATGTTATCTTTGGTTCCTCCGCAAAGCAGATGACACCAAAATTGAAGGTGTAGTGGACAGCAAAGAAGGTTACAGTGGGATCTTTATCAGACGAGCCAATGGGCTGAGACGTGGCAGATGGAGTTTAATTTAATTAAATGCGAGGTGCTGCATTTTGGAAAAGCAACTCTTAGCAGAATTTATATACTTAATGGTAAGGTCCTAGGGAGTGTTGCTGAATAAAGAGACCTTGAAATGCAGGTTAATAGCTCCTTAGAAAGTAGAGTTGCAGGTAGATAGGATAGTGAAGAAGGCATTTGGTATGCTTTCCTTTATTGGTCAGAGTATTGAGTACAGGAGTTAGGAGGTCATGTTGCAGCTGTACAGGACATTGGTTAGGCCACTGTTGGAATATTGCATGCAATTCTGGTGTCCTTCTGATCGGAAAGATGTTGTACAACCTGAAAGGGTTCAGAAAAGATTTACAAGGATGTTACCAGGATTGGGGGATTTGAGCTATAGGGAGAGGTTGAATAGGCTGGGGTTGTTTTCCCTGGAGCATCGGAGGCTGAGGGGTGACCTTATATAGGTTTGCAAAATTATGAGGGGCATGGATAGGGTAAATAGCCAAAGTCTTTTCCCTGGGGTCGGGGAGTCCAGAACTAGAGGGCATAGGTATAAGGTGAGAGGGGAAAGACATAAAAGAGACCTACAGGGCAACGTTTTAATGAGTTGCCAGAGTAAGTGGTGGAGGCTGGTACAATTGCAACATTTAAGAGGCATCTGGATGGGTATATGAATAGGAAGTGTTTGGAGGGATTTGGGCCA
>NC_057721.1:5880247-5882071 GCF_004010195.1 Chiloscyllium plagiosum
TTTATTTTTAAAACTCCATTTTCAAAGGAAAAGTGCTCCCTACATATTTTTCTAGTAAGAAACTGCGATCAATTTTTGTTTGGAGGAGCCGGTGTTGGACTGGGGTGTACAAATTTAAAAATCACACAACACCAGGTTATAGTCCAACAGGTTTATTTGGAAGCACGAGCTTTCTAAGCACTGCTTCTTCATCTGGTGGTTGTGAAGCAGGATCATAAGACACAGAATTTATGGCAAAAGATTACAGTGTCATGCAGCTGAAATGATAGATTGAACAAACCTAAATTAAGTCATTCATCTTCTAGAATGGGTTTGCTAGTTTCAGTTCTTTGATATGTAAACCCAGAACTTCTTTTAAGTCACACTCTCAAGATAATTTAAGGTTTTATAACAAAAGGTACCATCTCAGCTCAGACAATGCATTAAAGGTGCAAGGTTAAAGTCTGTCTGTGTCCCAATCATGAGTCAGACTGGTTCTATTTCTAAAGTGGAAGTTACAAAGTATTACATGGATTGACTGCCTGCAGGTTATGCATTTTTTGAGCAAAATAGAATGTATTTGCAAATATGATTCTGCAAATGCAAATTCACCCCATAAACCTATGTGTGTGTGCATGCAGGAGAGACAGCCAGAATGAGTGTGTGTGTGTGTTAGTGTGAGTGCATGTGAGAGAGTGTATGCTTGTGTGTGTGCAAGCTTGGTAAAGTATGTGTGTGACTGTGATGAGATATAAGCCTGTGAGAGGGTGTGTACATGTGTGTGAGTGTGGAGGGGTGTATGTATGTATATAGAAGAGAGAGCTTGTGTATGAGAGAGGGTCTGTGTGAGTAAGTAAGTGTGTGTGTGTGTGTGTAGCCCAGCAATCACTTCCCTAACTTCCCACAAAGGTCTAGGGTATACCTTATCTACTTTTATACATTTTAGGACTTCCAGCACCTCCTCCTTTGTAATATGGACATTTTTCAAGACATTGCTATTTATTTCACCTCGTTCTATATTTGCCATATTTTTCTCCACAGTAAACATTGATGCAAAATAATCATTCAGCATCTCTCCCATCTCCTGTGGTTTGACATGTAGGCAGCCTTGCTGATCTAGGGTACACCCGATCAGGTCCTGGGGAATTTTCCACTTTTATGCATTTCAAGACATCCACCACTTATTCCTCAGTAATATGTAAATTTTCCAAGATGTTACCATCTATTTCCCCACATTCTATATCTTCCATGTGCTTCTCCACAGTAAACACTGATGCAAAATATTCGTTTAGTATCTCCTCCATCTCCTGCGGCCCCACATAAAGGCCGCCTTGCTGATCTTTGAGGAGGGCAAGTGAGTACTGTAGATGCTGGAGATCAGAGCTAAGAGCGTGAAGGTGGAAGGGCTTTTGCCTGAAACACCAATTTTCTTGCTTCTCTGATGCTGCCTGACCTGCTGTGCTTTTCCAGCACCACACTCTTGATCTTTGAGGGGCTCGATTCTCTCTCTAGTTACCCTTTTGTCCTTAATGTATTTGTAAAAACCCTTTGGATTCTCCTTAACTCTAGTTGCCAAAGCTATCTCATGTCCCCTTTTTGCCCTCCTGATTTTCCTCTTAAGTATACTCTTGCTGCCTTTATACTCTTCTAAGGATTTACTCGATCTATCCTGTCTATACTTTACATATGCTTCCTTCTTTTTCTTAACCAAACCCTCAATTTCTTTAGTCATCCAGCATTCCCTACAACTTTACCAGCCTTCCCTTTCACCCTGACAGGAATATACTTTCTCTGGATTCTTGTTATCTCATTTCTGAAGGCTTCCCATTTTCCAGCTGTCCCTTT
>NC_057721.1:5882137-5904344 GCF_004010195.1 Chiloscyllium plagiosum
CCCCAAAGTGCTCCCCCACTGACACCTCAGTCACCTGCCCTGTCTTATTTCCCAAGAGTAGGTCAAGTTTTGCACCTTCTCTAGTAGGTACAGCCACATACTGAATCAGAAAATTTTCTTGTACACACTTAACAAATTCCTCTCCATCTAAACCCTTAACACTATGGCAGTCCCAGTCTATGTCTGGAAAGTTAAAATCCCCTTCCATAACCACCCTATTATTCTTACAGATACCGAAATCTCTTTAGAAATTTGTTTCTCAATTTCTTTCTGACTATTAGGGGATCTATAATACAATCCCAATACGATGATCATCCCTTTCTTATTTCTCAGTTCCACCCAAATAACTTCCCTGGATGTATTTCCGGGAATATCCTCCCTCAGTACAGCTGTAATGCTATCCCTTATCAAAAATGCCACTCTACCTCCTCTCTTGCCTCCCTTTCTGTAGCATTTATATCCTGGAACATTAAGCTGCCAGTCCTGCCCGTCCCAGAGGCACATTTCTGTAATTGCTATGATATCCCAGACCCATTTTCCTAACCATGACCTGAGTTCATCTGCCTTCCCTGTTAGGCCTCTTACATTGAAATAAATGCAGTTTAATTTATCAGTCCTACCTTGTTCTCTGCTTTGTTCCTTCCTGCCTTGACTGTTTGACTCTCTTCTGTTCTCAACTGTACCTGTCTCAAATTGATCTCTTTCCTCACTACCTCCTTGGGTCCCACCCTCCAAACCCTCCCAACACCCCATGTTAATTGCGTGTTAATTAAATGGCAATTGCTTGGTGACACTTCTGGTCAGGATCCCATGCAAAAACATCAATTAGGCCTCCATGAATCATCTATTCTGGGGCGGGTTGATGAGCTCCATTGGCTGGGAGGCTGGTTTGTGATGCCAACAGTGTGGGTTCAATTCCTGCAGCAGCTGAGGTGACCATGAAAGACTTTCTCTCTCAACCTTTCCCCTCACCTGAAATGTGGTGACCCTCAGGTTAACCGCTATGAGGTCATCTCGGTCTTGAGTCATGGAGTCATACAGCATGGAAACAAACCCTTTGGGCCAACCAGTCCATGCCAAACATAGCCCCAAAATAAACTAGTGCCACTGCCTGTACTTGGCCCATTTCCGACTCATGTACTTATCCAAATGTCTTTTAAATGTCGTAACTGTATCTGCCTCTATCACTTCCACCAGAAGTTTATTCCACACACAAACAAATGTGTAAAAAAACTGCCCTGTTTAATCTCTCACCTTAAAAATATGCCCCTAGTCTTGTAATCTCCCACCCAAGGCAAAAGAAACCTGCTTTTCACCTTATCTATGCCTTTCATGGTTTAATAAACTTCTATAATGTACAGTGCTCCAGTGAAAAAAATCCCAGCTTCTCCCGATAACTCAAACCCTCTATTCCTAGCAACATCCTGATAAGTCTCTTCTAAGCCCTCTCCAGCTTAATGATATCTTTCATATAACAGGGTGACCAGAACTAGACACAGTATTCCTAAAGAGGCCCTCAGCAATGTCTCTAATGAGAGAACAGCTTGATGGTCTGGAAACACCATGGCAATTTTACCATTTTCTAATATAATACACTCCAGGTGTGAATTTTAGATTTGTCCTCTTCCACTTGGCATAATCTCTGCTGTTTTTAAAACATAAACATATTTTCATATGTATAAGTCAATTCAAGATTTCAAAAATGTTCCAAATCAGATATACAATAAACTCTGAATTGAAAATTACTTAATTCAAATTGTGAGTACTAAATTCCACATGTATATGTGTGCTAAGTTCAAATAATTGAATAATTCAATTTTAATGAGGGCAAACCACTTGGAATTATAGGGTGTTGATTATAAGCTACCCTATGCAAATGGGGAGCTAGTAATATACAAAGAACATCAGAGTAGTTGTAACTAAACATTTCTATTGATACTCTTGAGAAGAGATGAGTTTATTCAAATCGTATGGACAATATAGTGTAGAATTTCGCTCACAGCAGCCGTAGCTTCTTCACAAGTTGGTCTTATGAAGGAAGCTGGAAGTAAAAAGCCATATGTCCCAGTGTCGCGAAGTTCAAAGGTAAATGAATATTTGATGCCCAAGTCATAAGCCCAGTCATCTGAACATCCACTGGATAAATCTGTTACAATAATAAGAGGGAGATTTAGAAATCTATTTTGATTTGCTAGCCATTGTTACTTAAACACTATCCCAAAAGATAGGATCATGTGACAGGTCGATAAATTAATCCAGTGAGTCGTTGAGCCATACAGATTCCAATTTCAGCTCCACGCCTGGGTTGAATCAACCAAGCTCAGCCACAGCACCAATGAAGACTTTATGATTGACCTTTTCTGTTGTTCAAGAGCTGGAAAGGCTGGTTTATATTCTGGTTCCTGCTTGCCTGCCCATAGAAGTGCAGGTGTATGAAAGTGAAGTCAATATTTGACTTGTCTGTGACTCCCTCTGTCATGTCTAACAAACCAAATTAATTTTTTGAGGAAGCTGCTAAATTAGCAGATGGGCACATTGAAGGATGACATTGACATTGACATCTGAAGGCATTCAAAAAAGTAACGTGTAAACAATTGTTAACAAAAGGCACATGGAAGCAATGGCAAAATATTGGTTTAATAGATTGGTTAGGCAGTAGAAAACATGGAGTAGGGATAATGCAATACGTACTCATAAAGTGACTGTGGTGTCACAGAATGATCTTTACTGTGTTTATAGATAATAAAATAAAGAGCCGTATATCCTTGTTTGTCTGACATGATGATTGGTAGTATAGTAATTAATATAGATGGAAGCACAAACCAAAGAGACATTGATAGGTCAAGTCAAAGGGCAAAATACAACTAGCTTTATGAATCATTGATGGTTGTGATATACTCATGCACCAGACAACTGCACAGATCACCACTGACTCTATAACTAACTAAATACATCAACACTGACTCCGTAACTAACTACAGATCACCACTGACTAACTAACTACACACATATCAACACTGACACTGGAACTAATTACATACATCACCTCTGACTCTGTTACTAACCACATACATCAATACCAACTCTGGAGTGAGTTGGGATACAGGTAATAGACAAACACAAGTTTATGTAGCCAGGAATATGTTGGAATAGTCAAACCTAGAAGGAGCAAAGATAATTGCTGTGGTGGGGGGTTTGATGGGAAGACTTGATGGGCTAGGGAACAGAGTTTATGGCACTGATCAAAGAGGATGTCTTCAGCCTCAGTCATATGTAGCCAGAGGAAATTCCTGCTCAACCACATAGGGAAGATTGGAACTAGCCATTTGAGAAATTAGACAATGAAGAGATCAGGGAGAGATCAATTAGGATGTTGTCAGTGTAAATGTGTCACCTGATGTAATGTTTACAGTTGCTGTCCCTGAGGAGCAGCAAGTAAACGAGAAATAGGATGGGGGCCAAGGATAGATCCTTGGGTAGTGTGGTGTGGGGTGGTGTCACTGAGAGCAGGATGAACAAAGATTCTCTGGCAAGACCAGATAGACACTGCCTCTGTGTCGAGCCACTTAATTGGAAAAGTTGGAATCTGGCAGATTTATTCTTCCATTAGAAAACTTGCCAGCTTCTGTTGGACTTGCACTTAAATCTAATGTTTCTCTCTTGAAAGCAAAAATACATTACAGCCGCTTCAAGTAATAAATAGTCATAATGTTATTTTGATTGATAGTCATCGATGAAATCTTTGCAAACTTTGGTTTTTTAAGGTTATTGAGGGATTTAATGATTGTAAATCTGAATTTCTTTTGTCTTGCATCAGTTAAATGATCAATAATTTTGATCTGATTTTCTGTTCCCTCTGTGATAAAGTAATGATAGAGTTCAGACATTAATTAAATGCTCAGTACCAATAATTTATCCATTCTCTTAAGACAGAGATTTACTTTGGAAAGGTCCATTCTGTTAGAGATTTTAAACAGCTTTCCCGCTATGTTTCCTTGCACACAGTTAGTGTCACTTTTAAAAGAAATGCCAAAACTCTTAAAGCGGCCAAAGGTGAATACCAGATCTCCAGCGTCCACAGTTCCTTGCTTTATGTAAAAGGTTAAAAATGTCTTTCTCAGTCAGCATTTTCTGCACAGCACCTGACATTCACTGAAAAGCAGGAGCTACATACAATGGTTGGCTGGTCTAATAGTGTCTGTTTTGTGCCACCTATTTGAGATGAATTTCTACCCCCCATGTGTTTAAGGCAACTGGCAAAAGATCCCAGGGTCAACATGAGGGAAAGTTTTTATACAGTGTGTTGTGAAGAAACCTAAGAGTGGTGCAAGCATCCAGAAGAGATATTTGAACCCGGGTTAGCTATAACATTTACAGGGCTATGGGTAAAGCGCAAGGGGAGTGGGACTAACTGGATAACTGCTCCAAAAAGCCATCACAGGCACGCTGGGCCAAACAGGCTGTCTCTCTGTGCTATATCATTCTGAGTGGAAACCAATTTTTGTCTTAAAGAACTTTTAATTGCCCGACTGCCATAATATCTGCCTTGCGAACTGATTTCCTCAATCTCCCTAATTTTAAAAATTGAACAGCCATACTCACAGATTGTTTTTGCTGAGTTTCCAAAACTGTAGCTGGTGCCATGTACTGACCTGACGGCAGTGACTGCCTTCCATGCTATATAATTCTGGAGGACAGAGAAATTCTGAATGTTAGTTCACCCACACAGTTTTACACAACTGGGCTGCAATTTCACGTGCGCCCACGTGCATACAACATCATGTGGATATTTGAGTAAATCGCTTACCAATTCATCATGATCCTTAGATTTAGAAAATTTGTAGGAATATGGAAACATAACCATTTGAGAGTATGAATGTATTGAAATGTAGCTTATGATGTGATCTGATCTCTTCCTGATGAAGGCAGCTACAGCTTTCACCTCTGGTTCAGACTCGGGATAACGTCCACAATATGTTTCACTGCATGGGTCATTTGATGCTCCAGGACCTGGACATGAAAATAGCCAAAATGAGCGTAGGATGCAGACTAACCATAGGATTCCTGTTAATGTTAAAAATGCTAATAAATGAAGGACAGTGTATAGAGATTCCTGCACCATCTTAAATCAGTTGCAGACATTTGCTGTTTAACAATTGGAGTGATAAGAAAATTCTTGTACGAAATATTTGTGGTTTTATGAAAATATTGTATCGATTTTCATGAGTTGATTCTCTTAGTAGTGCAGATTGCTCAGCATTTTATGGTACCATGTGCTATCTATAATCAGGGGAATGAACTCTACTAAGTGACGCTGAATGTTTTAGGGGTGTGAATTTGACACACAAACAAATGATCATATGCCAGAGGTCCTCCTTTGGATTTGCTGGTCAGTGACCTTTCTTCATAAGCAACATGCTTTGGATTTTTCACTTCTGAAGAAGGGTCACTGACTGGAAACATTAGCTCTGTTTCTCCCTCCGACAGATGCTGCCAGACCTGCTGAGTTTCTCCAGCAATGAAAGCCAGTTGGAGGGGGGAAAACGGGGGTCTGCTATAAGGTGTGTGGTTCAGGGTTCTGGATGTGTTGAGGGTGGGATAGGCTGGAGGAATGTAGGATCCTGGGAGCAAGGGATGTCGCGTCCTGTGGCAAGGAATTGGGATAGCCAATCCCTAGGAGGGAATTATAATCCCAGAAGTGTCAGGTCAGGGTCTGGGACATGTAATGGGTCTGGAGGAGATGTGTTTAGCAGTGTGTGAAGTAAATATTGGGTCAGTTTAATAGTTATTTGGGAGGTAGACTGTGTACCTAATACTTTATTGACCGTGTAATTATTTTACTTAATCCTGTCAGAATCATCCAAAGTCTCCAATTTTTTTGCAGACTTTCAGTAGATTCCATGCAAAGTGAAACTGCCCGCAGAAACATTCAATTTCCTGAGAGATTTTCTCAGAATGTGTGACATAATCTGCAAGTTCCCTCCAAGCCACTCACTATCCTGAGATGGAAACGTAAAGCCATTCCTTCACTGTGGCTGGATCAAAAGTTTGGAATTCCCTCCCTCAGGGGATTGTGGGTAAACCCACAGCACATGGACTGCAGCGGTTCAAGAAGGCAGCTCACCACCATCTTCTCAAGGGGCAACTAGGGATGGGCAGTAAACGCTGGGCCCAGCCAGCGACACCCACATCCCATAAATGAATAAAAAGAAACACAATCTATACTGGAATAGCAATTGTTGGCTGAAGGAAAAGTTTGATTATTTTCTCTCAGTACGTTTCTTTTGATCTTCTGATTATTTCTGAGCATCTATTTGCTTTCTTATTCCAGTAAGTAATTCTGTTATAACTTCCTGTATTATATTTTGTGTCATTATTTCTCTCAGTACTACACATTCTCTCTTTCAGATCTCTTCTCTCCCAATATTCTCTTTGCTATTTATTTCTGTCATTTCTTGTCTTTGTCGCTCAGAGTTTTATCAGTTGGCTCAACGGTAGTTCCTCATAGACGAGGATGATTCCCTTCCACTCTCAGGGTGTCTGTACAGACAAATGGGGTGACCGTAGGCCCTATTACACTTGGGGCAGAAGGTGATCATGGGAAGGGATGGGCATTGGTATGGTAGCGCGCTCCTTTCACTATTTGCATCTGGCTTCTGCTTTTTCCTGATGGCAAGTCTCGAGGTGCTGGATGCCTTCCCAGATGCTCCTCCTCCACTTGGGATGGTCTTGGGCCAGTGATTCCCAGGGTGTCTGTGGGAATGCTGCACTTCCCCAGTGAGGCCTTGAGGATATCCCTGAAGCACTTCCTCTGTCCACCTGGGGCTTGCCTGCTGCTTCAGAGCTGGGAGCAGAGCACCTGCTTGGGGAGTCCCGTGTCGGTCACGGGGACGATGTGCCCAGCCCATTGCTGACTAGGGTGGTCACTGCCTCGATGCTGGCGACGTTGGCCTGGGCGAGGGCACTGATGTTGGTGCACCTTTCTTCCCAGCAGACTTGCATGATCTCATGCAGGCAGCGTTGGTGGTACTGCTTCAGGGCCTTGAGGTATGTTTTCTACAACTACGGGCACAACAGGCTGGGCTGGCATAAATTAATCACTTATTAAAGTCTCTGTTCATATATGTATCCTGATCAACTAAACTGTTGGACCTGATCAGCGATATATTAATAGATTTGAACATGAGCTTTTGGGTCACTGACTCATTAGCACAAAGTTAAAAATCACACAACTCCAGGTTATAGTCCAACAGGTTTAAGTGGAAGCACACTAGCTTTCGGAGTGTCGCTCCTTCATCAGACTCCGAAAGCTAGTGTGCTTCCAATTAAACCTGTTGGACTATAACCTGGTGTTGTGTGATTTTTAACTTTGTACACCCCAGTCCAACACCGGCATCTCCAAATCATCATTAGCACAAAGTCAATGGCAATGAATCAACAAACGTTGCTCTGTAGGAACAATGGGTAACTAAGAAGGCAAATGGACCTTTGTCCCTCATTGCTAAAGGGATTCAGTTTAAAAGCAGGGAGGTTGTGTTGCAGCTGTACAGGGTGCTGGTGTACTGTATACATTTTTGGACTCCTTACTTGAGAGAGGATGTACTGGCACTGGAGCGGGTGCAGAGGAGGTTCACCAAGTTGATTCCGGAGTTGAGGGGTTTGGCTTATGAGGAGAGACTGAGTAGACTGGGATTATATTCATTGGAATTTAGAAGAATGAGGGGGATGTTATAGAAACATATAAAATGATGAAGGGAATAGGTAAGATAGAAGTAGAGAGGATGTTTCTACTGGTGGGCGAAACTAGAACAAGAGGGCATAGCCTCAAGATTAGAGGGAGCAGATTTAGGACTGAATTGAGAAGGAACCTCTTCACCCACATCTATGGAATTCCCTGCCCAGTGAAGTAGTTGACGCTACTTCAGTAAATGTTTTTCCAGCTAAGATAGATAATGTTTTAAACAGTAAAGAAATTAAAGGATACAGTGAGCAGGTGGGTAAGTGGAGCTGAGTCCACAAAAAGATCAGCCCTGATCTTACTGAATGGCGGAGCAGGCTCGAAGGGCCAGGCGGCCTACTCCTGCTCCTGGTTCTTATGTTCGTTTGAAACCCAACAAAGCCACTTGAGGGATTGCATAGATAAGAACCAGAGATTTCTTGCTCAGTGCTGAGAGTTTGGGATATAATTGACTCTTACTTAACCCTAGTCTTTTTAACCCCATGTTCAATATTCTGGCCAGTGCAATCATCAATTACCAATGACATCATAGCGGCCAATTAAGCATCATCTCCTGTAACAAATGCTTCCCCTCCTTTATATGATGAAGTCATTTTTATTCTCTAGCAAGTGTTTTCTCAAAAAAAGGTTTGCTATTTGCACTGTACGACCACGTTTCATGGCTCCATTTCCTGCTGCTCTACATCAGAAGTGACAATTGTTCCAGAGATTGGGAACTGCTTATTTCAATTCTTTCGATTCCCCACAGTATGGAAACAGTCCCAGCAGTGTGGAAACAGGCCCTTCAGCCCAGCAAGTTCACACTGACCCTCCAAAGAATAACCCACCCACACCCATTCCCCTACATTTACCCCTGACTAATTCAGCTAACCCTCACATCTTTGGATTATGGGAGGAAACCCACGCAGACATGGGGAGAATGTACAAACTCCACACAGACAGTCGCCCAAGGCAGGAATCAAACCGGGATCCCTGGCACTGTGAGGCAGCAGCGCTAACCACTGAGCCACCTTGCCACCCTTTAGTAAAGTCAGTAGTAAATAGCAAAGTCAGCCTCATGTACAGTGAATTTGAAACTTCCTGGGTGTTTTTATTGATTGCCAATTCTTTGTCTACTGCATTTCATTAATAAAATCTGTTGCTTTGGCATGTTTAACCTGGTTTCGATCATACCTGACTGGGTGAAAAATTGTCTCCTTCCGACTTGTTGTCAGAACACAGACAGTAGTTTCACTTACCACAAGCAGCAGACTGAGCACACACACCTGAAACTGGTTACACGGGCTTCCTGGCAATGTCACTTTAATTCTTACGAAGGTGGAAACAAATTACTCAAAGTACACGTGAGAAGAAACACTTGGATTAAGCTTTGTGCTTTGAAATCTTTAGATAGCTCACCGCACCAGCTCGCATCCCAGTTCCGGTTCAGGTCCGTGCCTACACATTGATCCCCATTATATTCGGACCGGTTCTTCCTCCAGAAGCGGCTCTGAAATATTCAATTCACAACATTTGTCGTAGAGTCGTACAGCACAGAAACAGACTCTTCGGTCCAACCTCGTCCATGCCAACCAAACGTCCCACGCTAAACTGACCCCATTTGCCAGCCTTTGGCTGATGTCCCTCTAAACCTTTCCTATTCAGGTATGTCTCAAAATGTCTTTTAAATGTTGTACCAAACCTGCATTGACCACTTCCTTTGGCTGTTCATTCCACATAAGCACCACCTTCTGTGTGAAAAGGTTGCCCCTCAGGTCCCTTTCAAATCTTTCCCTTCTCACCTTAAAATTATGCCCTCTAGTTTTGAACTCTCCAATCCTAGGGAAAAGAGCTTTGCTCTTCAACTTATCAATATCCCTCATGATTTTATAAACCGCCGCAAGGTCACCCTTCAATCCCCTACGCTCCAGTGAAAAAAAGTCCCAGCCTCTCCCTATTACTCAAATCTTCCAGTCCCAGGTCCTGGTAAATCTTTTCAGCACCCTTTCCAATTTAATATCCTTCCTATAGCAGGGTGGCCAGGACTGTGCTCAGTACTCCAAAAGGCCTCACTAACATCCAAGTCCAAGATAGGGGATTTTGTTTTAACAGTGGAGGCAGTGGTGTCATGGTAATGTCACTGGATTGGTCATTCAGAAACCCAGGTGCATGTTCTGGGGATATGGTACCAAATGGGTTCCCACCCTGCCTAATGGTGAAATTTGAGTAAAAATCTGGAACTAAAACCCAGTGTATTGGCAACCATTGTTGTAAAAACATGTCTGGTTCACTAATGTCTCTTGAAGCAAGGAAATTTTAAAAATAATTCACTCAAGGGCGCGGGCGTCACTGCCCGGGTCAGCATTTATGGCCCATCCCTAATTTCCCAGAGGGCAGTTAAGAGTCAACCACATTGCTGTGGGTCTGGAGTCACATGTAGGCCAGACCAGGTCAGGATGGCAGTTTCCTGTTCTAAAGGGCATTAGTGAACCAGATGGGCTTTTCCGGCAGTCATTTCATAGTCTTCATTAGATTCCTAATTCCAGATATTTGTTGAATTCAAAACCCATTAACTGCCACTGGCAGGATTTGAACCCAGGCTCCCAGAACATTACCATGGTCTCTGAATTAATAGTCCAGTGGTAATGCCACGAGGCCATCACCTTCCCATCTGCTGTCTTTTTTCTGGACAGGCATATAAGTGAGTCCAGATTCACAGTAATGTGGTTGCCTCTTAACTGTCCTCTGGACAACAAAGGAGGAAATGAGTACTACAGATGCTGGAGATCAGAGTTGAGATCGTGTGGTGCTGGAAAAGCACAACAGGTCAGGCCGCATCTGTGGAGCAGGAAATTCGAAGTTTCGGGCAAAATCCCTTAATCAGGAACGAGGCTTGTGGGTCGGGGCTGAGAGATAAATGGGAGGGAGGTGGGTTTGGGGGGAAGGTAGCTGACAATGAGATAGGTAGATGAAGATGAGGGAGAAGGTGATAGGTCAGAGAGGAGGGTGGAGAGGATAGATGGGAAAGACGATGGATAGATCAAGAGGGTGGTGCAGAGTTGGAGGCTTGGGAATGGGATAATGTGGGGGGAGGGGAAATGAGGAAACTGTTGAAATCCACATTGATCCCATGTGGTTGCAGGGTCCCAAGGTGGAATATGAGGTGTTCCTTCTCTCAGCCCCAACCCACAAACTTCATTCCTGATGAAGGGCTTATGCCTGAAATGTCGATTCTCCTGCCCCTTGGATACTGCCTGACCTGCTGTGCTTTTTCCAGCACCACATTCTTGACTCTGGACAACAAATGCTGGTTTAGCCAGTGATGCCCACATCCCATGGTTCCATCAAAAAAAATGGAGCATGACTATGTTGACCTGGTAAACATAGGCAAACAAAGGTTTATCTTCCCCATTGGATTTTATAAAATACCCAAGACTACAGAGAAGCAGATTTTGTTGGAGTGGTGACCTGGAAATCAAGCCTTGCTATTTTCAAATGACTGGAGTTATGACAAATGTAAAAGATTTTAAAACAAGTCCGACATTCCCCAATTCACCCGATTTTAATTCCCAGGTTAACAGAAAGTATAGTCCAGGAATCCGCACTTAGCAACAAGAATGACTATTTATTACAAGCAAATAGACTCCAACTACAGGTAAACTGTCAGTATATAATATTGCTAATTAAAACTCTAATCCAATTATAAACTTCCTCTTACACACACAGACAGGAAAACAAGGATGTAGAATAGAGGAGTCAAACTTTAGTAAGTTTGCAGAAGACACCAAAATAGGTGGTATAGTGGACAGTGAAGAAGGTTATCTCAGAATATAATAGGATCTTGATCAGATGGGCCAATGGGCAGGGGTGTGGCAGATGGAATTTAATTTAGATAAATGTGAGGCGTTGCATTTTGGTGAGGCAAATCAGGGCAGGACTCATACACTTAATGTTAGGGCTTGGTGACTTTGCCTAACAAGAAGACTTAGGGATGCAGGTACAGAGTTCCTTGAATACAGAGTGGCAGATAGACAGGACGGTGAGGAAAGCATTCGGCATGCTTGCCTTCATTAGTCAGAACATTCAGTCTAGGAGTTGGGATGCCATGTTGTGGCTGCACAGAATATTGGTGAGGCTACTTTTCAAATACTGTGGACAATTCTGGTCACCCTTCTATAGGAAGGATGTCGTTAAACTTGAGAAGGTATCCTTCTCTAATGATGACTCTGTATGAATTCAATCACAACACCAAAGGCCTTGCAAAGATATTGCCAGTTGAGTTCCTTTTATATATATGTTTTCCATAGGAAAACCAACCCTGAGCAGTTTTCTTTGACAAAGTAAAATGCTGGAGATGTTGAAGTAATACTATAAAATGATGCAGATCTGGTTGCATCTGTAGAGTGAGAAACAGAGCTAATGTCAAAGGGCCAATGACCTTTTGTTAAGTGGCTCACTGAGCAGATTTCTATTTGCTTCAAATTATTTTTGACTTAAAAGACTCAAAAAAAAAGATTGTAGTGTTCAATCATTACAATAATTATTTCTTTCACTCAAGAAAATCTTGGAATTGGATCTTCTCCATGTTTGATCTGGATAACTAAGTTTAATTGAAGTCTGAAGGCCACATGTTAAAAAAAAAGTTGCAACTGACTGAGAAGGGTTAAAAAAGGGGGGAGCTGTGACCCCCTCCACATCTGATAGAAACACCCTTCACTGGTAAACCTTCTTAAACACTCCCCTTATCCTTATCAGAACTGCATGTAGATTTAAGATGAGACAATTATGAGAAAAACATTCATTTAATCACGTGTTTCTCTCCATAGAGTTACTCCGAATGCAGTTATCACATTAAATCTAAAGTTAACAATGAACTCAAAAACTTACAGTTGTCCATGTGTACTCATAGCCATCAACGTTCCAGACGGGGAGAACATATATTTCGAACGATTTCAGAATGTTAGTGAGGACCGTGTTCTGTGCAGTGACAAGCTAAAACATGACAGATCCAACGCTTTAACTTTTGTTACCCTCCCAAAAGACCATTAACTGAAATCAGAGACAAGTATATAAGGCTCGAATCTATTTAGGATGTGCAAGGAATATAGGCTGCGATAGAATTGTGCAAACTGTTCGACTCGTTTAACCAATTTACTAACGGTAGAAGCTTGTTTTAATTCCACATCAATATCTCATATTTACAGGTAAGTATTTGTTTCTTAGAATATCTCTGTTGGTTCACATCTGTGATCTTCTGAGATAGTGTATTCCAAGTTCTCAAAACGTTTTGTGTGGAAAAATAGTTTTGCATTTATTTTTAACAAATCTGAGGAGCTTTGCAAGGCAGGAATGGGGTGGGAGGGGATGTCAACAGTGGGTTCTACTCACCCATTTAACACTCATAGCCAAGGTACAGCAGATGCTGTTTAATTTAGATAAATGTGAGGCGTTGCATTTTGGTGAGGCAAATCAGGGCAGGACTCATACAGTTAATGTTAGGGCTTGGGGATAGATAGTCATGAATCTATCTGTATCGGCCTCCCAAATGCTTAATGTTTCCCCTGGAGTGTAGGAAGCTGAGGGGTGACCTTTATAGAGGTTTATAAAATCATGAAGGGCATAGATAAGGTGAATAGCCTTTTTCCCAGGGTAAGGGAGTCCAAAAAAAAAGGGCATAGGCCTAAGGTGAGAGGGGCAAGATTTAAAAGGGACCTGAGGGACAACTTCTTCGTACAGAAGGCGGTGTGTATATGGAGCTTGCTGACACAGGGAGTGTTAAGTGGGTACAATTACAACATTTAAATGACATTTGGACAGGCACATGTGTAGGAAAGGTTTGGAGAAGTACGGGTCAATCACAGGGAAATGGGATTAGTTCAGTTTAGGAAACGTGGTCAGCATGGACTAGTTAGGCCAAAGGCGAAAGTGAGGACTGCAGATGCTGGAGATTAGAGTCGAGAGTGTGGTGCTGGAAAAGCACAGCAGATCAGGCAGCATCCAAGGAGCAGGAGAGTCAATGATTCAGGCAAAAGCTCTTCCAATGCTGTATGACTCTAGGTCACTGAACTAACCTGTCGGTCGGAGTTTGGGAAGACAGTACCTTACAAAGAGGGAGAACTCTAAGAGATTATAAATTGATCAGACGAAACTAATAAATATCTGCACTGACAGCCCAGGGAAGAGCTGCTGGTTCCCAACAATATGGTTTCTCACCTTACAGCTGAGCACTTTGTATATGCATGAGACAAAGTGGGCCCTATATCACAGAATAGAATCCCTACAGTGTGGAAACAGGCCCTTTGGCCCAACAAGTCCACACCAACCCTCTGAAGAGCAACCCACCCAGACCCACGTCCCTACCCCATTATCCTATATTTACCCCTGCCAAATGCACCTAACCTATGCATCCCTGAACACTATGGGTAATTTAGGATGGCCAATTCACCTGACCTGCACATCCTTTGGATTGTGGGAGGAAACTGGAGCACCCAGAGGAAACCCACGCAGACACGGGGAGAATGTGCAAATTCCACACAGACAGTCGCCCGAGGCTGGAATCGAACCTGGGTCCTTGGTGCTATGAGGCAGCAGTGCTAACCACTGAGCCACTGTACCACCCCATAGCAAATGCCACCCAAGATTCTCTCCCCACGAAGATTGTCTCTTCAACAAATTGTGGGATCTTAAGGAACCTTGAATTGTTTATACTTACATCGGAGGGTTCACTGGCGTCTCAAGAACACTCAGGAATGTGACCAGTGACTGCCACTGTGTTACTGGCTTCACTGTGTGCTCAGTACAGAGGAACCTCGATTATCCGAACTTCAGGTTATCTGAACAAGATCGCAAGGTCCCGATGCTTGGCTAAACTGTGTTATCCGGCATTCGATATCCAAACATTTGTTTATCCAAACAAAATACTTCCTGCCCATGACATTCGGATAATCAAGGTTCTTCTGTAAATTGTAGGGTTTCCTATTTCAGTGGGATATATTCCTGAAGGTAGTGTTTAGATTAGATTCCCTACAGTGTGGAAACAGGCCCTACGGCCCAACCAATCCACACCGACCCTCCGAAGAGTAACCTGCCCAGACCTATTTCCCTCTGACTGATGCATCTAACACTACGGGCAATTAGGCATGGCCAATTCACCTAACCTGCACAGCTTTGGACTGTGGGAGGAAACCGGAGCACCCGGAGGAAACCCGCACAGACATGGGGAGAATGTGCAAACTCCACACAGACAGTCGCCCGAGGCTGGAATAGAACCTAGGGCCCTGGTGCTGTGAGGCAGCAGTGCTAACCACCGAGCCACCATATCTCCTGACTTCCTGCCTCTAATTGCCCTATCTCCACATTTTTCCCATTGACCCCCCGATAATAGTGACACATCACCTTTCCATGCTGAATGGAAAGGGAACAAACTCTTCAGACAAGGGCTTTTCCCTGGGGTGGGGGAGTCCAGAACTACAGGGCATAGGTTCAGGAGAGGGGAAAGATATAAAAGGGAACTAAGGGGCACCTTTTTCACACAGAGGGTGGTGCGTGTAAGGAGTGAGCTGCCAGAGGAAGTGATGGAGGTTGGTACAATTGCAACATTTAAAAGGCATTTGGATGGGTATATGAATAGGAAGGGTTTGGAGGGATATGGGTCAAGTGTTGGCAAATGGGACCAGATTAGGTTAGGATATCTGGTCAACTTGGACCGAAGGGTCTGTTTCTGTGCTGTACATCTCAATAACTCTATGACTCCATGCTTGATTTTTTTTCCCCTGCTGCCAGGCAAATAGGCTTTTGAGCAAAGCATCATTATTTCTATCAGCAGTAAACAAAAGTATTCGCCACCTTTTTTTTCAAAACAAATCTCAATTCTTCATGGGCTTTCGCCAGGGTTTCTCACAGCAGTTGTCTGGAGATAATTTCTAATTCATAGAGACTTGGTTTTTACTGAGTTGTGGTGGGAGAATAACAGGCCTGTGTTTGTATATAATCTGAAAGCCGTTTTTGTTTTTGCATATAATCTGTTTATTATAGAGTCATAGAGCCATAGAGATGTACCCAACGGAAACAGACCCTTCGGTCCAACCCGTCCATGCCGACCAGATATCCCAACCCAATCTAGTCCCACATGCCAGCACTTGGTCCATATCCCTCTAAACCCTTCCTATTCATGTACCCATCCAGATGCCTTTCAAATGTTGCAATTGTACCAGCCTCCACCACTTCCTCTGGCAGCTCATTCCATATACGTACCACCTTCTGTGTGAAAAAGTTGCCCCTTAGGTCTCTTTTATATCTTTCCCCTCTCACCCTGAACCTATGCCCTCTAGTTCTGCACTCCCCCACCCCAGGGCAAAGACTTTGTCTATTTATCCTATCCATGTCCCTCGTGATTTTATAAACCTCTATAAGGTCACCCCTCAGCTATCAGGGCTTTTCCACTATAGGGCCTGAAGGGAAAACATTGTGAATGAAGCATACAGGCCTGACTTTCTGCACAGTCAACTGATTATTAAATTAGATCACGGAGGATTCAGGGAGAGCTAGTCAATTGGATACAAAATTGGCTTGAAGGTAGGAGACAGGTGGAGGGTTTCTTTTTGGGCTGGAGTCCTTCGACCAGCGATGTTCCGCAGGGATCGGTGGTGGGTCCACTGCTGTTTGTCATTTACATAAACAATTTGGATGTGAATAAAAGAGGTGTGGTTAGTAAGTTTGGGGATGACACCAAAATTGGTGGTATACCGGCCCGCGAATTAGGCTATCTAAGAGTACAACAGGATTTTGATCAGATGGGCCAATGGGCTGAGGAGTAGCAGATGAAGTTTAATTTAGATAGATGCAAGGTGTTGCATTTTGGTAAGGCCAATCAGGGCAAGACTTACCCAGTTAATGATAGTGCACTGGGGAATGTTGTCGAATAGAGAGACCTGGGGGTTCAGGTCCATAGTTCCTTAAAAGTGGAGTCGCAGGTCGACAGAGTGGTGAAGAAGGCATTTTGCACATTTGCCTTCATTGGTCAGAGCACTGAATATAGGAGTTGAAACATCATGTTGTGGCTGTACAGGATATTCATGAGGCCACCTATGGAGTACTGTGTACAATTCTGGTCACCCTGCTATAGAAAGGTTATTCTTAAATTGGAAAGGATGCAGAAAAGATTTACAAGGATGTTACTGGGACTGGAGGGTTTGAATTATAAGGAAAGGTTAGGTAGGCTGGGACCTTTTTCCCTGGAGTGTAGGATGTTGACGGGTTACCTCATAGAGGTTTATAAAATCATGAGGGATAAGCTGAATAGCAAAGTTCTTTTCCCCAGAGTGGGGGAGTTCAAAACTAGAGGGCATAGGTTTAAGGTGAGAGGAGAAAGACTTAAAAGAGACCTGAGGGGCAACATTTTCATGCAGAGGGTGGTGCATATACGGAATGAACTGGCAGAAGAAGTGATGGATGCAGGTACAGTTATGACATTTAGAAGACATTTGGACAGGTACATGAATGGGGAAGGTTTAGAGGGATATGGGCCAAATGCAGGCAAAGTGGACTAGTTTAATTTGGAAAACAACATGGATGAGTTGGGCCGAAGGGTCTATTTCCATGCTGTAGGACTGTTGTTTGTACACCAGTGCTCCAGTACAACCAGTACGTTCAATTCCAAATATTACTGTTTTTTTTTAACTGGATTTTTCCCTCTGTGTGGGTTCAAGTCCCTCCTGCTCCAGACATATGTTGTAATACGTTTGAAGACATTCATTAAAAATGTATAATCTGCAATTGATAAAACTCACATATTGTACGAACCACTGGCAGAAGGCAGGCGATATCCATTCACGGGCATGGATGCCACAATCAATCCACAATGCACCCCTTGGTGAGGCGGTGCCATTGAAAACCTGGGCACAGAAGCGCAGCAACAAGATAAGGGTATGGCCATTCTTTCAAGTGGGAAAAAAGGGGCACAAACAAAATAGAAGAAAGCCTTTACCTTTAGCACATAAATTAGTCGCTTCTCAGATGAAGATCCAATAAGTATTTTTTGAATGACAGATGGGTACGCTTTCGTAATTTGTGACATCCACAAATAAATCTGGAAAAAAGTATCAAAATAGAAAGGCAAGGAATTAATATGATTTCGATGATCACACGGGGCCTAGGTAAATGAGATGTTGGACATTAATAAGAGTGAGTGGTATTCACTTCCTGAATGCATTGGTAATGTTAATCTTTTTCCAATGTCACAGAGATGGAAACAGACCCTACGGTCCAACTCGTCCATGCTGACCAAATATCCCAACCCAATCTAGTCCCATGTGCCAGCACTTCACCCATATCCCTCTAAATCCTTCCTATTCATATACCCATCCAGACCCCGTTTTAAATGTTGTAATTGTACCAGCCTCCACCACTTCCTCTGACAGCTCATTCCATACATGTACCACCCTCTGCGTGAAAAAGTTGCCTTTTAGGTCCCTTTTATATCTTTCCCCTCTCACCCTAAACCTATGCCCCCTAGTTCTGGACTCTCCCAATCCAGGGAAAAGACTTTGTCTATTTACCCTATCCATGCCCCTCATAATTTTATAAATCTCTATAAGGTCACCCCTGAACCCCCAACGCTCCAGGGAAAACAGCCCCAGCCTGTTCAACCTCTCCCTGTAGCTAAGACCCTCCAACCCTGGCAACATTCTTGTAAATCTTTTCTGAACCCATTTGAGTTTCACAATATCCTTCCTATAGCAGGAAGACCAGAATTGAACACAGTATTTCAAAAGTTTGTATTTTTCTGGCCAGTCCAGTTGAATTACTGGTCAATGGTAACCCCCAGGATGTTGATAGTGGGGGATTCAGTGATGGTAACATCATTGAATATCAAGGAGCGGTGGTTAGACTGTATCTTATTGGAGAAGATCATTGCCTGGCATTTGTGTGGTGCAAATGTTACCTAGTAAACCAAGCCTGGATATTGTCGAGATCTTGTTGCATTTGAACATGAGACTGCTTCAGTACCTAAAGAGTTGCAAATTGTGTCAAACATTTTGCAATCATTGGTGAGCACGCTCACTTCTGACGGAGGGAAGTTAAGAAGTGGGGAGATTCGTTTATAGCTTAGAGAAACTGATGGACAAACTGTACAGAATTGTAGGCACCAAAACAAAAAGGAACAATTGAGCATTCAAGGGAAAATAGCAGCTAGCATTAAACTGGTCTATTCAGCCTGAAAGAGAGGTTTTCTCGGAGAGATGCTGGATAGTCAGGGTTGTGGTGAAGGTAAATATCAGTGAGACCAGAGGATATGGTCCCAATCTATTAAAAGGTAAGGGTAAGATCACAGGACATCATTTCTTCATTCAAAGCGATTGACACATGGAAGGACTCTGAGATGAAGTGATGGAGGTGAAAATCCTCGAATCATTTATGAAACAATTGGACATATCAAAATGGAGGACCAGAGGTTCATTTTAGAAGCTGAACTAAGATGGCTTTTGTGTAAAAAGAGAACTCAATGATATTGCTGAACAGGATTTGTAGAGGATATGTCCTGTAAGCTGGTTGAGATATGCTCATAACTAACTTCTGTCTTAAATTATATGCCGTTCAGGTAATGAATGGACCAGAGGGAAAAGGATAGGTTCTTTTTCTAGCTCCTGAGCACCTGGGCATTGGTGGAAAATACAGGGAGATTGGAAAAGTGAGGTTCTCATCATTGAGAAGAAAATGTCCAATTTTCCATCCAAGGTCCTATCAGGCAGTTGAGAATCCCATCTGTGAGAGGTCAGGGATCTGTTTGCAGTCATTAACATCTCAGTGCTACCTAATTTTACCTTATTCACATGCACTAAAATAAAAGCAAAATATTGCAGATGCTGGGATTCTGAGCTAAAAACAGAAAGAGGTGGAGAAACTCAGCAGATCTGGCAGTATCTGTGGAGAGAAAACAGAGTTATTGTTTTGTGTTTGGGAAGACTGTCCTTGAACTTCATGCTCCACATCATTGTGGCACACTTGAGATTCAGTTATAATACACTTCAGCACTTCAATGTCACACTTTGGATCACCAATTCCTGACATTGCAGCATTACTGCCAGGCTACTTAGTGTGCAAAGACTGAAACCCATCTCAATGCATTAGAACAGGAAGCATCTTCCTCCGGGCTTGAGGCGAGATGCTACATGCAATAGTGAGAGTGGTACCCCACGAGACTTGATGGGAGGTGGATGCCATGGCAGAATTGGAGTTACTGTGAGGGCGCAGAGAGAAGATTGCAGAACGCAGCATGACAGAATATGGAGGGTGCATTGCTGTGCATTTCTTCAGACCATGGATGGGGCACCATCCCTGGAGGCTATTTCAGACCAGACTGATGGTGTGGTATGTAGAGTGCAGCTGGGGTTTAAACATGGAGCCTGTGATGTGAAATTCCCAAGATCCTGGCACCAGCTTCATTGTTCTTGAACACAAGGTACGTTGTCTAGGAATGTGCAGGCTAGGTGGATTAGCCATGGGAGATGCAGGGTTACAGGTATAGGGTAGGGGGTATGTCTGGGTGGGAATGCTGTTCAGAGGATTGGCATGGACTCGATGGGCTGAATGGTCTGCTTCCACATTCTACGATTCTATTCTATGATCATGAGTGGTGCCATTCAGGACTGGGGGTGGATACTGAATGAAGGGAACAGTGTAAAACTGCGTGAGGAATATCACACAGAAGAAAACCCTGTGTGGACCTCTCCGAAATCAACACTGGCAATTCGCAGGAAGATTCAGCCAAATGCACTCTGCTCATCAAATACAGCTTCATCAAGAAATGACGTTTTCGATCTATGTGGCCATTAAGCTTTGTGTATGGAAACCAAAACCACCTCGTGTCACTGTTTAGTTTGGGCAAATACCTCTAACAGACAAATGGTCAAGACCACTATCTGATCCAAAGGCGTCACTCAAACTCTAAACTGTGCCTGGTATTTTAAAATAACCAGCGCTGAAAATGTGTTGCTGGAAAAGCGCAGCAGGTCAGGCATCATCCAGGGAACAGGAGAATCGACGTTTCGGGCATAAGCCCTTCTTCAGGAAGGGCTTATGCCCGAAACGTCGATTCTCCTGTTCCCTGGATGATGCCTGACCTGCTGCGCTTTTCCAGCAACACATTTTCAGCTCTGATCTCCAGCATCTGCAGACCTCACTTTCTCCCCAAAGATTTTAAAATAACCAGCCAGCTCCCGCTGTCCTGAAGCACTGTTTTAACATACACTGGGAAGTAATGACTTCACTTGAGTATTTTCCACAGAGAGCTCAAGACTCTGAGTAACTGTACTGAAATCTGTTTCCTTCTTTTTGTATCATCTCCATATTACCAAGCCAAGTTTTTGAGTTAAAACTAATTTACAGCATCAGTTGGGGTCTGAGTCCGAAATCCATCAACTCTTGGCCTTTGATGGCTGATTCTGCTGTTCATAAATAAATCCTGGCAAAAGGTTCACCAGCCTCTGAGGTATGCTCTATCCCAAGACTGTCTGGCACCGGGGTCAGTATCATCATCCATTAGCACTTGGTGCTGCCACAGCCACACATCAGTTCACTCCAACTACCCGATCTTTTGACCTATTCCAGCAATCTGTACTTTACTGATTGGTTCTGTCAAACACTTTACTGAGTAGTGATGAGATTCCATTTTCAAATTTCAGAATGATAGCATGTTAGTTATTGGCCAGAACGTAAATCGATTTGGCACTGAAAGGGCATCAGCTTCTCACCAGCCAGACCTTTACCAGATTAAAGAAGTGTAGACATTTTCGAATATTACTGACATCTGAATGAAACTTCCCAACATCACAATTCTGTAACTACAAGGCCTGGCATATCCCTCATTCTACCACAAGCCACGGGGGATCGACCCTGGTTCAATGAAAATTGTGAAACAGCATGTAAGGTGCAGCATCCGTCATACCAGGAAAACTGGAGAAAGTGAGGGCTGCAGATGCTGGGGATTAGAGTCGGGAGTGTGGTGCTGGAAAAGCACAGCAGGTCAGGCAGCATCTGAGGAGCAGGAGAATCGACGTTTCGGGCATAAGCCCTTCATCAGGAATTATGCCAGAAACGTCGATTCCCCAGCTCCTCGGATGCTGCCCGACCGGCTGTGCTTTTCCAATCCCACATAACAAGAAAATAGTATGGCAACCTGATGAAGCTACAACACAGGACTGACTACTTGCATGTGCCAAACAGTGGGAGGAGCAAAGGATAGTCAGAGCTAAGCGATTCCATAACCCAATGGATCAGATCTGCCTAATCCAGTTGTGAATGGTGATGGACAATGAAACAACTCACTGGAGGAGGAGGCCCCACAAATATCCCCATCCTCAACGATGGGGGTGGGGTGCCCAATACACCAGTGCAAAAGATAAGGCTGAAGCAATCTTCAACCGCTGAGTGGACGATCCATCCTGAGTTTAAAAATGTGTTGCTGGAAAAGCGCAGCAGGTCAGGCAGCAT
>NC_057721.1:5904505-5963070 GCF_004010195.1 Chiloscyllium plagiosum
CAACACATTTTTAAGCTCTGATCTCCAGCATCTGCAGTCCTCACTTTCTCCTAGATCCATCCTGAGTTCCCCAGCATCACAGATGCCACTTAGATTCACTCCATGTGCTATCGAGAGCTGCTTGGATTATGCCCCCTGAAAGCTCTGTGGATGTACTTACCAAGACATGGAGTGCAGTGATTCAAACAGGTAGCTCACTACCGCCTTCTTGAGGGCAGTTATGGATGTGCAACAAATGTTGGCCCAGCCAACGATGCCAACCTCCTGTTAAGAAAGCGAGATTTGCTTCTGCACAGGCTGAAAATGTGGATGAGAGGTATCTTCCTGGGTGGAACTGACCTTGAGGCAAAAACGTTGGAACTGCATGAATGGTTGAAAGGTCGACAGAGGGAAAGACAGCATCCGAAGGGCAGGAAAATCAACGTTTTGGGCAAAAGCCTATCAGCTTTTGCCCAAAATGTCGATTTTCCTGCTCCTCGGATGCTGCCTGACCTGCTGTGCTTCTCCAGCACCACACTAATCTAGACTCTGATCTCCAGCATCTGCAGTCCTCACTTTTGCCTTCAGAGGGAAAGGCCAGGCTTGCTGAGGAAAAAAAAGTTAGGAATGTAGTGGGACATAATGTTGGTGAGGTTGAGTTTGAAATTTAACCCTACACAAATTCCAATGACTGCTACATCATTCCCCTTAACCCCAACCCCCCTCCCTCCCCGCCCCCCCCCTCCCCATTTGGAACTTTACCTCAAGAAAAACTTTACAGACAGCATCATCAGTGCTACTTGCTGTCGTGAGGATCATGATTAAATCTGTTGATGGGGAGCAAATCCCTCCAGTTATTTTTCCCTTCGCAGTTGAAAAGCTGCTGAAACAAGCTCATAAACCAATATTTACAACGCACCCACCTTCTGTGACACAAATGAGGCTTAGTTTTCTGCCAGAGCCGATATTTAAGAAACAAATTGTTAGTGGAACATTTCTGCGTTAAAATCTGTAACTTGGAACAAATGAAAACACCACTAAAGATAGAGCTCTTCCTGCCTGGAGGGGCTTGGGTTGTAAGGGAGAGTTACCCAAAATGCCCCAAATGGAGGAACAGATAGGAGGAAAGGGCTGGAGGAGAAAGAGGAGGTAAGAAAATGGAGGACAAAAGGCCAAGAGGTCCGGCTCTGAAGTTGCAGAATTGAGTCTGAGAGGCCTTGAGGTGCTGATAGGAAAATCTTGAGCTGGATTTGTATTTTGTTGGAACACTGCAGCGAGACCTAGAATGAAACGTTAGTGGGAGAGCATGGTGGTTTATTGAAATGGCAAGCGACTGGGAGGGCTGGGTCATTTCCTACGGACAGAGCAGAGGTGGTCCACAAAATGGTCACCCATTTCCACATTCGGTCCCACTGTGGCAGAGGAGGCCACTCTGCGTGCAGAGAAAAAAGCTGAATAGATTCAATGAAATACAAATAAAGCGCTGCTTCACCTGGAAGATGTGTGTGAGACCTTGGACAGGGAGGAGGTGAAATGGGCAAGTGTTAAGCCTTCTGTGGTTGCCATGGGTGCAGTGAGATAGCGTTGGAGTGATGGAGGAGTGGGCGGTCCCTGCAGAAGGCTGACAGTGGAAGGTGGGGTGGGGAGGGGGGGTAGATATTAATGTATTGTTGTCTTCAAATTTGAAAATATAAGTTTTTGTTAATATATTTTGTAATTGTTAAAATTTGAACTCTCAGTAAACACTACTTATTATAACATCTGACCTATCAGAAAATATCACCTGTATCCTAATTCTCTGCTTTCTATCTTGCATCCAATTTCACAAAGATACCCGCAAGTCTGTGCACTTTCAATAATCTCTCACATGGAACCTTATTAAATGTATCCTGAAAGTGCAAAAAAACTCAACTAGATTAGCAGATATGACCTACCATCGCAAATCCCTGTAGTAACTTCCCAGAAAAGTATCTTAAATCAGCGAATTTGTAGTTTACCATATATTCCACCACTCACTTTCCCTTAACACATTTACATAAACAGGAAATGAAAACATTTAACAAGTGCCTACCTCTTCCAGTGGATGATACATCTCATAATACAAAGAAGTGCCACGGGGCGTAAGAGCCACATTTGTGTGTTTTTGTTTCTTTATGAGTTGTTGAACATCCTCAACCAACACCCTGAAAATGATACACATTCTTAGCTTACAGGAAAGTAAGTGATCAACCAAACAAAAGGCACAGAAGAGGTAAATATCAGTGGCTAACAGTGTAGAATTTGCAATTTGAACCCCCCCCCCCGCCAAAGGGGTCAGTTCATTGGGTCAGTGTGAGTGTGTGAGTCCAATAGACTATTTTTCTTTTCCTGGTTCTACTTTTATTAAACAATACACAATTTACAAAACAATTAACATTAACAGCTGTATACAGAGTAACAGCAATTTACAAGGGAGAGGAGCAGCAAAGCTAGGCCCCAAACCCTACCGTTCAACCAGTTTTCAGGGAAATGAGGACAAACCTCAAACCATCAGTCATCACAAAACAGTAACAAATACATATAAGACAGTCCAATTACATTTTAAAAAGTGCATAAAATACAGACCCCCCCCAAGCAAGACACCCGTCCCTTCCACCTTCTAGCCACTCTAGGGCAACCTGCCCCTACGCCCCTTCCAGCTCCTGGCCTGCCCCATGCCCCTTCTGGCTTCCAAAAGACTATTTGGTGCAGCAGTGGGAGTGCTACAATTAGCACTTAGCCCCACTGGCTTAGGGAATAGGAGGAACACTTGAAGGTTCCAATCGGTGCAAATTGCTATCCACTGCCCCCTGCTGGAAGGTGTGTGAATGTTAGGTGAGTATAAAAGTCAGGTTTGGCTGTCAGTACTCACTGCCTATCCACACCTGTCAGGTACAACTTCAAGACCAGAGGGGTTTGCAACATTTTTAGTTCTGCATTCTATCTATCTGTATCATAACATATTTAAAAAATGTATTTGGCATACCTATATGCAATGCTTGATGTAGCTAGCTGAGTTTTCACCTCTTCAACATTGGATATATTGAAGTAAAGGTGGATTTCTTTGTTGATTTTGATATTATCAATTGAGCTTGGTTGCCACAGATCAGCCTGCAGGTAATGAAATCAGGTATTAGCTTCTTGTATCACATTAACAAATTTATTCTCCACATAACTACATTCAAATGAACTTTAATTTGTCTTTCAGGAAAGATTTCAGCTGCTGCTAAGAAAAAGATAACATTTAATCAGTCTTTCAGGTGAGTAAGACACCTTTCAGTGGGTCTGCCTGCTACTTGGTTTTAAAGGGATTGTCCACAGCTCATGCACCATACTAAGTTAAAGATTAGATTAGATTCCCTACAGTGTGCAAACAGACCATTTGGTCCAACAAGTCCACACCGACCCTCCGAAGAGCAACCCACCCTGACCCATTTCCCTCTGACTAATGCACATATCACTATCGGCAATTTATTCACCTGACCTGCACATCTTTGGATTGTGGGAGGAAACCCACAGAGACACAGGAGAATGTGCAAACAGTCATCCGAGGTGGGAATTGAACCCAGGTCCCTGGTGCTGTGAGCCACCTTGCCACCCTAAGAGATCTCATGTCCCCTCACTAAAACAGTAACACAGCATCAATGATTAAAACACACCGAACATTGGGTCATCCAGTATTCCACTGTCTGATTTATGGAAAATACAATCAGGACAAAATGCTTGCAAGGCTGTGAGGAAAGAACAGCAATGAGGGAAGATTGCCAAGCACTTTCAAAGAGGAGATGCCAACACAAAGCACCAAAACGTTGCTGCATGATTCTGCCTACAAATCTCAGAGTAAGAGACAGTCACATTTGAGACAGAGGAGTGAAGAGGCATTTCTTCTCTCAAGAGGGTAATGAAGTTGTGGAATTGTTCACTGCAAAGGGCCGTTGAGGCTGGGTGGTTAAGTATATTCAAGACTGAGATAAACAGGTTTTTAATCAGTAACGAAAGAGGCAGGAAAGTGGAGTTGAGGATTATCAGGTGTGATCTCATTGGACAGCAGGGCAGATTCGATGGGCTGAATGGCCTATGCTGTCCAGTCTTCTCACTTGCTGATAGAGACCAGAAAGATTCCAGAAGTGACGTTATTTCAGTGCCTGTGTGAAACAACATCACGTATAACATTAGGAGCCATCACAATTACAATGACCCTTCTGTGTCAAGTGGGTGCAGAACCTCAAAACTCAACAATACCTTCCTCATTTTCTGAGTTTAAAGTGGATTAGCCTGCCAACTAGTCTGGAGAAGGGTCACTCATCAGTAACTTGCAACATTCTTTATGTCTCTCCATAAGTAGGTAAGGGCTTTATACTCAAGTCTCAGCAGTCCAGATGGATTGCCCAATGGCTATGGCTGCTCCTGAAGCTGATTGGTAAGGACCACTCCCACTGAGATAGCTCAAAGCCTACCATTCAACGGACGGGGTTTGTGACAAGGAATGTATTAGTGAATTCAAATGTTTCCACTTCCTTGATCCATAGCTTCTACTGCTCAGGCCAGTCTTTGGATTGAGAGATTTACCTCTCAAGTCGATGATCGCCAACTTTCAGGGAACACCTATTCATAGTTCAAAAAGTAATGCCCTCCCGAAAAAAGCAAAGGAGTCCTGAACTGGAATCAGAATTTCCGTCCTACACACTTACCATCCTTCACTTAAATGAGGAATAGTCTGTGCAAAAGTACCAGATAATAATGGAGATGTGACCAAGAAGGTACCAGAGATCAGAGCCTTTAACTTGTGGAGAAATTGGAGATTTTGGGATTGTTGCTCTCAGAGCAGAGAAGATGAAGAGGAGATTTGATAGAAGAAATCAAAATTGTGAAGGGATTCGATAATTAGACAAAGAGAAATGGTTTCCACAGCCAGGAGGCTTGGTAGCCAGAGGAGACAGATTTATACAAACAGACAATATAGCAGGAGTAGGCCACTCAGCCCTGCAAGTCAGCTCCGCCATTTGTAACATTACTCCATACTCCCACCTACAACCAATTACCTTTCACCTCCTTGATTATTAGGAATCTATCTATCTCTGCCTTAAACACTCTCAATTCTCTGTGAGAAAAGCAATTCTTACCTCTGTCTTAAACAGACAGCCTCTTACTTCAAAACACTGGCTCTCTAGTTCCTTTCCACACCCTGTCAATGTCCCCCAGGATCTGTAACGTTTCAATTAAATAATCTCTTCATCTTCTAAACTCCAGCGGATACAAACCTAGCACTTTCTCATAAGGCAACCCGTTCATTCCAGGCATTTGTCTGGTCAACCTTCTCTGAACATGTTTCAGAGATTTAATGCCTTCCTTAAATAATGCGACTAACAATTTTCATGATTCTCCGGATGTAATCTCACCAATGTCCTGCACAACTGAAGGATAACCTACCTACATTTGTACTCAGTTCTCCTCAGAACAAACAACAAGAAGTCTGTAAGCATTCAGAATTACAAAGCAAAGTTGAACAGAATCGCAGGCAACAGTGCATCCCTACCCAGTGAGCTCCATGCATTCTATGCTCACTTTGAACAGAAGGTCGGTGAAATGATGTCACCTATCCCATCAGCCTTGGGTGCACCTGTACCCTCAATCACTGCCACAGATCAACCTCCTTGAGAGTGAACTCACGGGAAACGACTGGCACATATGGAGTCCCTGGCCGTGCACTCTGCGTGGACGAGCCGACAGGAGAATTTGTTGACATCTTTAACCTTTTCTTACCACCAGCTGAAGTCCGCACCTGCTTCAAGAAGACCGTCATCATCCCAGTGCCAAATCAAAACTCATGCAGCGTGCCTCAATGACTACCATCTGGTAGCTCTGACATCCATCATTATGAAGTACTCTGAGAGGTTACTCATGGCTCGCATCAACTCTACCCTCCCAGATTGCCTTGATCCCTTGCAATTCGTCTACCGACACAACGGGTCCAGAGCAGACACCATTTCCCTGCCCCTACACTCATCCCTGGAACATCTGGATCACAAGAATACTCACGTCAGGCTCCTACTTATTGACTACAGCTTCACTGTCAACACCATCATTCCAAACAAACTCATCTTCAAACTCCGGGACCTAGGTCTCTACTCCACACTCTATAACTGGATTCTGCACTTTCTGACCCATAAACTGTAGTTGTAAGGACAGGCGACAACACCTCCTCCACCATAATCCTTAACACTGCGTACTCTGCCCCTTTCTAAATTCCTTGTACACACACGACTGTGTGACCAAATCTTGCACCAACTCCATTTACCAGTTTGCTGGGAAATGACATCATCGTTGTAGGTTAGATCTCAAACAATGATGAGACAGCATACAGGAAGGAGATAACAGCTTAACAGCATGGGGTAAAGACAACAATCTCTCCATTAACATCAGCAAAATGAAGGAGCTGGTCCTTGCCTTCAGGAGTCGGAGTGGAGAGCACATCCCTGTTTCCATCAGTGATGCTGAGGTATAGATGATGAAGAGCATCAAGTTCCTGGGAGTGACAATCACCAACAATCTGTCCTGGCTAACCCACATTGACACTACGGTTAAGAAAGCATAGCAACACCTCCACTTCCTCAGGAAGCTAAGGAGATTCAGCATGTCCAGAAAAGACCCTTACCAATTTTTATAGATGCACTGCAGAAAGTATTTATCTAGATGCATCATGGCTTGGTGTGGCAACTGCTCTGTCCAGGACCGTAAGAAACTCCAGAGAGTTGTGAACACAGCCCAGTCTGTCATACAAGCCAACCTTCCATCCAGTGACTCCATCTACACTTCTTGCTGCCTAACATAATCAGACTTTTGAATGGAATTCTTTAATGTTAATGTTGATCTCTCTCTCTGCACCTTCTAGGCAGCTGTAATATTGTATCCTGCACTCTGATCCATTACCTTGATATACCTGTATAGTACAATCTGTCTGTAAAGCACACAAGACAACACTTCTCACTGTACCTCAGTACATGTGACAACAATAAATCAAATTCTGATAGCACGGAGTGTGAAAATAAACATGGGTACCAGATGAACTGGCTTAACTGATTAACTGATGAGGTAACTGATTATGTAAAGATAGAAACAGTAATGATTTTGGTCAAGGGATAAATAGTGGCCGATTGGTAAACACAAAATGGCAGAATGTTTGTCGCTTGTCAAGAAAAATAAATCTAGGACAAAAAACCTAATACAATTTTATTGCATGTGCTCTGGCTTCAATCAGATAGAGTGGAACTAAGCAAGTGTAATTCCACAGGCTGGACAATGGAAGAAAGGCATTGCATCTTGGTTAAAAGGGACTGGGATGACATCTAGTCGAAACTGTTATATTTGAACACTGCTCCAACACATGGAATTCTAAAGAAAATTGTACAAGGATTCCTAAATTACAAAACAAAGCAATTTGTTCAGCAAAAGGTAAGAAAACATTAACCAATGCCCAAATAAGTAAAATGAACCATCACCTCATATTGGTCGAATATTTGTTTGATAAGTTGAATCTCCTCATCCGACTGCGGCTTAATAGCTAAAACCTGGTCTCTAAAAAGCAAACAATGTGAGACTGAGTTAGTGATGGATTATGAAGAGAATTTTGAACCATTTCTCAATGGGCGATTTCACACACGCTTACTGCATATTTGAAGGTGACTATTGATCAAATGCTTCAAATATGCGTTTGATCCACATAAACGTTTATTGCCGCAGGTGCAGGACCATGGCTGAAGTCAGAGTGGATAGATGTAAGCTGTTTTGATTTCCATTGTGAAAGAGCAATGCGCAGGAATGAAAAAAACAGTAAGCCTCGCTTTTTAGCTGTTATTCCAGCTTAATCGAAAGGACACTTAAGAATCGTCACAATTGATAGCATGCAAATTACCCTGGTACAGTTTGGAATTTGAGTAAGATTCGCAGAGTTACCTGACTTGTCTTGGTGAAGAGGCAATTATCACTTCGGTGAAGGTACATAACAAACATGCTAAAATATGAAATGCCATCTTCAATGGAAATACACAACGTGAAAAGAATTTGTGTGTCCTATCACTTGACCTGGACTATTGATTTATAGGACCCGTAGTATTTGTACTCTAGTTAAAGTTTATACTGACTGGAATCCAGTTTACAAACAAGGCTGTTGGGAGTGTTGATGGAAGAAGGCACAAAGGTCCTCATTTTAACCTCGTTAAAAATGGGCCCGTGGAGTGGCAGAGCCATGAGTGGTTTTACACTCGCAGGATAAATTGCCAAACAAAAGACACAATTGTTACCAGGATTGGCAGAAACTAAGAGCTTTGCTATATGAAGAGTGGGTCACACTTCACTGGAACATTCCGCTGGAAATCAAGACCCCCACCTCACCCCCAATTATTCCTGGAGTTGTCACAAAACTTAAACACTTTATGAAAGTACACAAAATTCCTCAATTTAATTGTCTGACAGAAAGCAGAATTAGGCCAATTGACCCATTGAGTATGGTCATTTGATCGTGGCTGGTATGTTTCTCAATCCCAGTCTCCTGCCTTCTCCCCACAGCCTTTGATCCCCTTACTAATCAAGAACCTATCTATCACTGTCTTACATACTGTCTTACAATGATTTAGTCTCTACAGTCCTCTGTAGCAATGTGTTCCACAGATTCACCATCCTCTGGCTAAAGACATCTTTCCTCATCTCAGTTCTAAAGGATTGTCCCTTCATTCTGAGGCTGTGCACTTGGGTCCTAGTTTCTCCTGCTAGTGGAAACATCTTCTTCATGTTTAATCTATCCAGGCCTCTCAGCACTCTGTAAGTTTCAATCAGATTCTCCCTCGTCCTTCTAAACTTCATCGAGTACGGACCCAAGGTCCTCAACCTCTCCTCATATAACAAGGCCTTCATCCCTGGGATCATTCTTATAAGCCTCCTCTGGACCCCCTCCAATGTTAATGCATCCTTCCTTAAATACTGGGCCAGAAATTGCTCAGAATATTCCAAATGTGGTCTGATAAAAGCCTTATACAGCCTCAGCATGTCATCTCTGCTCTTATATTCTAGCCCTCTTGAAACTGTCAACTGAACCTGCATATTAACAACCAGAGAAATCTGAACCAGGACTCTCAAGTTCCTTTGTGCTTTAGATTTTTAAAAAGCTTTTTCTGTTTAGAAAATAGTCTATCCATCTATTCTTCCACCAATTTTTTCCAGCAATGCTCAAATTCTATACTGCCAAACAACTATTAATTCTTTCATTGGATGTAGTTACTGAGCAAAGATAGTAACTTGCCCATTCTTAGCTGCCTTTGATGGTGACTTCAGAGGACAGTTAGGAGTGCTGAATCAGCTATTACAAACTTTATTAAACAACCAAATGTTGGGAGACCTTCTTAGCAGACTTGACCAAAATCTCTTCCCAGTGCAAAGTCAGCACGGCAATTTATGGTCTTAATTGTCACATTTTGTTACAATGCTTTTCTTCTTTTGTTAAATTCCACAGTCGTTGATTGATTTCACAAATATGTCACCTCTCCTGAATCAAGATAAAACATCTGGGCTCTGCGGATGTTCTCTTTCACCTCTTCATTAGCCATAGAAACCAATCTCTGTGGGTTTAGGATCTTCCTTCTGTCTATCCCTTTATCACTTTAAAGTTTGTACTCAGCCTTATGAAGGTCATTAGGTTTTGCAATGTACCCAACTTTGTTTGCCTGGGTCCAATACTGTGGTGATTGTCCAGTGAGTGGAATCATTGTACCACATTGCACACTGTCTGATGCAGTAAAGATATTGCAGCCACTTGTTCTGTGACTCACTTCTTGTATTGAGCACGTCCCTTGGGGGGGGAGGGGGGGGTGTGAGTCACCTCAATTGAACCATTTCCTCTGATGACCATAAGTTCTGACCACAGGATATGGGTGTCACTGGCTAGGCCAGTATTTATTTTCTATCCTGAAATGCCCAGAGGGCAGTTAAAGGTCAACCAGGTTACAGTTGGACTGAAGTCATATGTACTGTAAGTCAGACTGTTTCCTTCCCTACAGGACATTAGTGAACCAGTTGAGATTTTACAACAGTCCACAGTGGTTTCATCATATATTCCAGACTCAGTTGAATTCAAATTTCAGCATCTACCATAGTGGGATTTGAATCCAAGTTCCAAGAACATTGGTCTGGGGTTCTAGCTTGTTAGACACATGTCCAGCACTCAGCTTACCCTGCTGGACATTTGTTATGCCTGCGGTTCAGTTTGGAGTTGCATCTTGTCCAACCTGATAGGTTCAATGACATTGATTCCTGCAGTTTGGATATGTTGACAAGCTTTCCAGGAGTAACAATACCACCTTGGGACCACCCATCTGAATTGACAGAAGAATCCCCAGTTCCAGACCTTGACGTCTCCCTACACAGTGAAATGAACTGCCAGCTCTAAATATTCTTTGGATTGAAGGGAATCTGATAACTTCTCACCCTTTACTACTATATGGTCTCTAATTAATTCATTCTTCAAATCTCAGCCCCAACTACAACCTGCTAGACATTATAAAATCATTTCCAAAGTCTTCCATTGAATCTCCCAAATGTTGAGAATGCTGATTAAATCTCATTCTATCCACTACATTTCTTTTGCGGCTTAAAGTATGTGTCAAATACTTCAATCAACATCTAATATTCAGTAGTCATTCCTTCCATACTTCGTCTTCCCAGAACATCATCAGATATTGGATCCACAGCCTATCAAAATTAGACTAACTTGATGGCCCTGCCCCTTCTCTTGAAGACTGAAACTGTTCTGTAATGTTGAAACTGCAACTTCCAGAGCTCCCACTTCTGTTGTTGTACCATGTGGGCCTTCCATGTTATCAAGTGTTGAGGTCTCTATCAGAGCTGCCATCCCAATGCACTACCAAGCCTGACTGACTTTGCCTTTGTTGCAATCAGAGGTATTCATATTCTGTGATTGTACTGTCCAGAGTGTTGCCTGTTTTTGGACTCTTCTAAGGTTTCCTTGTCTCATCCTTCAGCGTGGGCCCATTTCTTAATCCTGTGATTGAAGTCTTGACTTGCCATCGAAAGCTTTCCTCTTCTCTCTCAGACCCAACTTCAAGCCTTCCGCAGTCGTCCTGCTTTCCGTATCTTCCCTTTTCAGTTGCGTTCCTTAGATTTTGTTTTAACTTTAGATTTTCCCTTACACGTGCTTCACTCTGTGTTTTAAGCCAGTATAGAATCCCACAGCCCAACAAGTTCACACCGACCCTCTAAATGAGAGAGAAAAATTCATCAATTTACTTACAGTATTGCTACCTGCACATTGATGTACTGGAGGATCTCAGGCTCTGCGATCCACTATCCTGAAGCTGTTTGCTTGCTAACATTGAGTGAGCCTCTTTAACTCTTTAGTTACTGTGACACTTCTTCACTTACATTTGTACACAAGTTATCAGTGTTAACATAAACATCACTATTAGGGATAGGTGAGGTGCTCGGAGTCCTGGGTGTCATAGTGGAACAGTTGCCGAAGGTGAGCATGCAGGTGCACCAGCTGGCATGTTGGCCTTCATAGCAAGAGAATTTGATAATAGGAGTAGGGATGTCTTACTGCAGTTATACAGGGCCTTGGTGAGGCCACACCTTGAGTATAGTGTGCAGTTTTAGTCCGAGGAAGGACATTCTTGCTATTGAGGGATTCCAGTGAAGGTTCACCGGACTGATTCCCGGGATGGCAGGACTGACATATGAGGAAAGTCTGGATCGAGTGGAATTTTGAAGAATGGAAGGGGATCTCATAGAAACATATTAAATCCTGATGGGACTAGACGGGCTAGATGCGGGAAGAATGTTCCTGATTTTGGGGAAATCCTGAACTAGGGGTTACAGTTGCAGAATAAAGGGTAAACCATTCAGGAATGAGATGAGGAAGTCTTTTCTCAATCAGTGAGTTATGAACCTATGGAATTCCCACCTACAGGAAGTTGCTGGGGCCAGTTCATTCGATATATTCAAGAGGGAGCTGGACGTGGTCCTTGCAGCTAAAGGGATCAAGGGGTATGGAGAGAAAGAGGGAGTGGGTTACTGAGATTACATGATCAGCCGTGATCGTATTGAATGGTGGTGCAGGCTCGAAGGGCTGAATGGCCTACTCCTGCACTTACTTTCTATGTTTTTATGTTTCTATCCACAAAGTGCTGGTGAAAAGTTGCATAGATATTTCCTAAATTGATTTACATTTTGTTCTTCTTACCAAAACTTTTTCCAGGAGTTTGCTTAATGAATGGGGAGAAGCAGGTGATTTTCTTTTTTTACTATTCATTCGTGGGATGTGGGTGTGATTGGCCAAGCCAGCATTTATTGCCAATCCCTAATTGTCCAGAGGGCAAATAAGATTCAACCACATTGGAGGACAGGCAATTGGCTAGAGCCCGGGTGTCTCTGGAAAAGGTGCACGCAGTGTCCACCGACACCCTGGAGTTGTTCAGGGAGAGGTGGGGGCCATAGGGAGTGGAGTGTATTATTTCTCCCTCCAATTCTATTTTGATTTAATCCCTGCCCTCCCCTTCACGGTTTGATCACACAGCATTGCCCTTTGATGAGAAGGGCGCTGCTTGTCACTGGCCACTCGCGTGTTTCCTATCTTCCTGATGGTGGAAATTGAATAAAGATTCGTACACCTTGTGTCTCTCACTGTGTCTCACACCTGCACACACACACCATGGGTGCTAGGGAAAAAAATAAGCACTACCGCAGTCAGGCAGTAATGTGGGGGTAAAAAGGAGAAAACAATTTTTTAAAATAGACAACTGGCTCAATGATGAGAGAAGGGGTGAATTGTGTAGATTTCATGGACCAATTATTTTTTTCCCAGTTCTTTTCACATGTACAAATGCGCTGGCAAATGCTTTCAACGGAACATTGGCTAGTCCATGATGGATCTTGAATATCCAGGATCCTGAGCCTGGCCCACTGTTAGTACAGGTAGAAAACCATGTCCCTTACTAGTTAGAAGTCCTGTCACTTGTCACTTATAGAGCAGTGGATAATTTAGCACCACCAATCATGTCCTTAGTTTCAGACAGTCCAACCTGCTCAATTTGCCCTGTCCAGGGGAATTCAAACTTCACAGTATCTCAGGAGTCCATTTGGCCCATCATGTCTACAATGAATTTCCAAGTGAGCAACTCTGCTATTCTCCTGCTCTGCCTCCATGCCCTTGCACATTTCCTTTCTATCTAAATGACCTTCCAATGCCCTCTTGACTGCCTCATTTGGACCTGCCTTCACCACATCTCCAGACAGAGTATTTCAGCCACTATATGTGTGAGAAAGATATATTTCTCACATCAGAGCTGCTTCACTTAAACATCACTTAAGGGTGGCATGATGTCTCAGTGGTTAGCACTGCTACCTCACAGCGTTAGGGACCCAGGTTTGATTCCCACCTTGGGTGACTGTGTGGAGTTTGCACATTCTCCCCATGTCTGCTTGGGTTTCCTCCCACAGTCCAAAGATGTGTAGGTCAGGTGAATTGACCATACCAAATTGCCCATTGCATTAGTAGGTTACTCTTTGGAGGGTGGTGTGGATTTGTTGTGCTAAATGGTCCACCACTTCCTCTGGCAGCTCATTCCATATGGACCACCCTGTGTGTGAAAAAATTGCCCCTTAGGTCTCTTTTAAATCTTTACCCTCTCACCCTAAACCTATGCCCTCTTGTTCTGGACTGCCTGACCCCAGGGAAAAGACTTTGTCTATTTACCCTAATTTTGTAAACCTCTATAAGATCACTTCTCAGCCTCCAACACTCCAGGCAAAACAGCCCCAGCCTCCACTTAGTCTTCTACCTTCCAATAAGAACAGTCCCAACTTTTTCAAAGCATCCTCTCTGTTGAAGTTTCTCATTCCTGGAATCATTTTTGTAAACCTCTTCTGCGCTTTCTCTAACGTATTCATATCCTTCCTGTAAAGTGGGTCCTAAAACTGCGCACAATACTCCAGCTGAGGTAAACAATTGTCTTGTACAATTCAGCAGAACCTCCTTGCTCTTCTATTCTAAACACCTACTTAAAAACAACATCCAGATACTCTTAGAATCAGAGCCATGGAGTCATGGAGCACTACAGCACGGAGACAGGCCCTTTGGCCCAAGCTGGTCCATGCTGACCAAAATGTCCAACCACACTACCTCATTTCCCTGCAGTTGATCCATATCCTTCTAAAACTTTCCTATCCATCTATTTGTAAAATGCCTTTTAAATGTTGGTAATGTACCCACCTCAACCAGTGGCAGCTCATTCCATATGCATACCACCCTCTGTGTAAAAAAGTTGCCCCTCAGGTTCCCTTTTATTCATTACCCTCTAACCTTAAACTGATGCCCTCTAGCCCTCAAATCTGCAACCCTAGGAAAAACGACAGTGCATTCACCCTACCCATGCTTCTCCCGTCGGTCTCCGATGCTCTAAAGAAAGAAGTCCGAGCTTGTCCAACCTCTACATATAACACAAACCATTGAGTCCTGGCTATATCCTTGCAAATTTCTTCTGCATTCTTTCCAGTTTAATAAATCCTTCCTTTGGCAAGGTGACTAGAACTGAGCACAATACTCCAATTGTGGCCTCACCAATGTCTTGTACAACTGCAACATAACTTCCCAACTTCTATATCAGTGCCCTGACTGATGAAGGCCAGTGTGCCAAAACCCTTCTTCACTAAGCTGTCTACCTGTGACTCCAGTTTCAGAGAACTGTGAACCTGAACACCAAGGTCCCTCTAAGACCCTACCATTCACCATTAAACTCCTACCTTGATTTGACTTTCCAAAATGCAAGGCCTCTCACTAATCTATATTAAACTCCATTTACCATTTTTTGGCCCACTTCCCCAGCTGATCAAGGTCCTGCTGCAATGTCTGATAACCTTCTTCACTTTCCACAATACCACCCTTTTTGGTGTCATCTGCAAATTTACTAATCATGCCTTGGTACGTTCTCATCCAATTCAAATAGCATTTGGCCCAGCACTAACCCCTGAGGCACTCCACTAGCCACAGGCCTTCAGTCCAACAAGCATCCTTCCATTATTACCCTCTGCTTCCTACCATCAAGCCAATTGTGTATCCAATTTGCCAGCTCCCCCTGGATTCCATGCAATCTAACCTTTCAGAACATCCTACCATGTGGAACCTTATCAAAGGCCTTACTGAAATCCATATTGACTACATCTATCGTTCTGCCTTGTCACCTTTCTGGTCACTTCAAAGAACACTAACAGATTTGTGAGGCATAAAACCATGCTGACTACTTCTAATCGAACCCTGTCTTTCCAAATGCATGTATATCTTATCTCCCAGAGTCTTCACAAGTAACTTACCTGATACAGATATTAGGCTTACTGGTCTTTAGAGTCATTGAGATGTACAGCACGGAAACAAATCCTTCAGTCCAACTTGTCCATGCCAACTAGATATGCTAAATTATTCTAGTCCCATTTGCCAGCACTTGGTCCATATCCCACTAAACCCATTTACGTACCCATCTAGATACCTTTTAAATGTTGCAATTGTACTGGCCTCCACCACTTTCTCTGGCAGCTCATTCCACACACATACCACCCTCTGTGTGAAAACATTGTTCCCTAGGTTCCTTTTAAATCTTTCCCCTTTCACCCCAAACCATACCCTTAAGTTCTGGACTCCCCAAGCCTAGGGAAAAGAATTTGTCCTGGGTCTCCTTCACCGCCGCTCCCTCACCACCCAACGCCTGGAGGAAGAATGCCTCATCTTCCCACTCGGAACACTTCAGCCCCAGGGTATCAATGTGGACACCCTTCAGGCACTCTGTCTGTATTGCTGATGAAGGGCTTTTGCCCAAAACGCCGATTTTACTGCTCCTCGGATGCTGCCTGAACTGCTGTGCTTTTCAAGCACCACTAATCCAGAATCTGGTTTCCAGCATCTGCAGCCATTGTTTTTACCTATTTATCCCATCCATGCCCCTCATGATTGTATAAACCTCTATAAGATCACACCTCAGCCTCCGACGCTCCAGGGAAAACAGCCCCAGCCTATTCAACCTTTCCCTATTGCTCAAACCCTCCAACCCCAGGATTTCCGTCGCACCCCTTCTTGATAAGGCCCGAAACGTCGATTCTCCTGTTCCCTGGATGCTGCCGGACCTGCTGCGCTTTTCCAGCAACACATTTTCAGCTCTGATCTTCAGCATCTGCAGTCCTCACTTTCTCCCACATTTGCTACTTTCCAGTCTTCCGGGACCTCACCCGCGGCTACTGATGATGCAAAAGTAAGAAAAGAAACTCCAGCAAGTTCCTTAGCCAATATTTCCCTTAGAAATCCATGCTGGTTCTTCCTAATTAACCCACCCTTAGCTATAAAATTATTTACTTTATCACAAATACCCATTTCTCAAAGCTTCCCTACCAACTGCTTTGTAATTGCTGGATTATCCTTACAAACTTTTTTTTTGAACAAGAGCACAACGTTTACAATTCTTCAGTTTGCTGGTATTTCCCTCAACACTAGGGAAAGACTATGGTCAGTGCCCTTGAAATTTCCACACTCACATGCTTCAAAATCCTTAGGTGGATCTCATCTAGTCTCGGCACCTTGTCAACTTTAAGTACCGACATTCCATCCAATACCTTATTTTTATCAACTCTGTCACCACGGTCTGAATAGCTTCTAGTTCCTCAGTAAAGACAGTTACAAAAGTATTAATTTACAATCTCAGCCATTCTCATACCTCCCCTCCCTCTCCGCCTAATCAGCCCTATTTCTCCTTTGACCACCCTTCATGATAGAAAACTTTGGGACTTTTGTTGGCTGCTAGCCTTTTCTCATGAACTCACTTGGTCACTCCAGTCTGTTTTTTTTCCCCACTTCCTGTATTCCTCTTGGCTCTCAATTTATCTCCTACCTAACACCAGTCATAAGCCTTCTTCAATCTCCCTTTTCACAGAGGGAGCTCTGAAGTTGTTTGCCCTCCCTTTCTCTTTTGAGAGAATATACCTCGACTGTGCCTAAACCATTTCTTCTCGGACGGTAATCCATTGCAAAAGTTATAAATTTTTCTAGACAGAAGTGGGTACTGCAGATGCTGGAGATTAGAGCGGTGCTGGAAAAGCACAGCAGGTCAGGCAGCATCCGAGGAGCAGGAAAATCGATGTTTCGGGCAAAAGCCCTGCTCCTCGGATGCTGCCTGACCTGCTGTGCTTTTCCAGCACCGCTCTAATATAGATTTTCTTGTCAACCTTCTGGTTCCAATTCCATTCATCTCCCCAACACACTCTTTCTCCCCCCTTCCCCAGTTTAAGTCCCTACTGTTTCACCCTATTTAACTCAGCTGTTCTGCAATTAATTATTTTTGCTCTGAATCGCCAATTGTCCTTTTCTATTACCACCCTAAACTTTACCATACACGGATCACTGTGTCCTAACAGTTTCCCCATTGATACTCAAACTATTTGGCCCACCTCATTCCCAAGAACCAGGTCCAACAACGCACCCTTTCTAATTGGACTGGACTCATACAGCTGTGGAAAACTCCCCCCGTACACAATTCAGGTATATTTACCCTTCTCTGCCACTTGCATGACATTTGTCCCATTCTCCATTCAGGTAAAGACCACATTACAACCACTCTATGATGTTTACATCGTGCAATAATTTACAGGCACATTTGTTTCTCTGTATCCAGTCCACTAGTTGGCAGTCTACACCCAACAATGGAGTCACACTCTTAGTTTGTCAGCTCCAGGAAAGCTTCTATTATATGATCTCGGTTTATACAGCCCTCCCTGTTCGACTGAAGCCTTCAATTTGTGTGGACTACAATCAGCTTTCCAATGAATTAGCAGACAATATTCAGCAACATTAATCTCACCTTCTGTTCTAATTTGAAAAATTAGTCTCAAAGTTTTAAAAGTTACACCCAAAACAAAAATCAGACCATTAAAGGAATCAAAAATGAATCCCTGGGTCCCCTTAAGAACTCCATTGTATATAGAATCTTGTTTGGGCTCAATCCAATTAGGCACAGGGTATAAGCAATATAACTCAGTCCCTTACACGGAGACATGTATGTATTTTGTTCAAGTGAAGGCTAACACTTGAATAGCTATTCTACAATAAGGAAGCAATAGAGCTGGTCTCACGTTGTATCACCATTACTGAATGTCAGTTGTATCACAGCCACGCTGTGTTCTTTGGAGTGTGTCAGTTCTTGTCCTGAGGATGTTTTATGCCATGGGAAAGCAAACGGATTTCACAGTTCCAGTCTCTTTGCGCTGACAGCAGGTATCCATGGTGAAGGAAATGGAAGTGATATGAAACAGGGTGGCGAGGGCTTTGTGTGTAGCTGGTGGACAAATGGGCTGTTTCAATGCTGTAAAGTTCTTCACTATTCCATGTACTATGCCATGCCAAACGTGTGGGAGCTTCCATCATACAAACACATACTCCACATACTTAACTCAAAGGCTCCTGCAGAGGCTTCTGCTCTATCACAGTTCACCATCAGTGGGAATCGCTGCAGCATCCATTGCAGTCCCTAAATGCCCTTAAACTGAACAGCTTACTACATCATTTCAGAAGGTAATTAAGAGTCAATCACTCACGTCAGTATCACATGTAGGTCAGACCAGGCAAGGTTGGCTGACTTCTTTCCCTAAAGGACATCGATGAACCAGATGGTTAGAAAAGCTATTGTGGCCACCGTTACTGATGGCTGGCTTTCAATTCCAGATATTCACTAGTTGCCATGGTGAGATTCATAAGAATATAAGGAATAGGAAGAGTCTGTCATGTGACCCGTCAAGCCCGCTCCGCCATTCAATAAGATCATCACTGATCTTTTCCGTGGCCTCAGCTCCACACCTGCTCACCATAACTCTTAATTCCTTTATTGTTCAACAATCTATCTTGTCCTTAAAAACATGCAACGAGGTAGCCTCAACTGCTTCACTGGGCTGTGGATTCCACAGATTCACAACCCTTTGGGTGAAGAAGTTTCTCCTCAGCTCACTCGTTCTAGTTTTACTTAGCAGTGGAAACAACCTTCCCTGCTTCTGTCTTATCCATTCCCTTCATAATTTCATGTTTCTACAAGGTTCTCCCTCATTCTTCTGAATTCCAAAGAATATAATCCCAGTCTACTCAGTCTCTCCTCATAAACCAGCCCTCTCAACTCCAGAATCAACCCAGTGAACCTCCTCCAGTGCGAGTACATAATTTCTCAAGTAAGGAGGCCAAAACTGTACACAGTAAATTTGAGCCCATATCTTCTCGTGTTAGTCTGGGGCTCTGGGTTACTAGTCCCGTGACATTTCCACGACACCACTTCCTTCCTCTGGATTGAATCCTGATTTTGAAGGCAAGTGCACTGTGGTCCTTATCCATGTAGGTGGTCAAGTCTGTAAAACACCTTCATTCAGAATGATGGACAGAGCACTTGCCAGTCAGTTCATTATCTTGGATGATAGGCTCTGTTAGAACTTTGCCACAAAGCTTTGCAAACAGAAGGAAATAAACAACCAGTATTTTGGTATTTTGCAGAGGGGAAACAATCTTTTGAGTGCCATGAGACCTTGTACATTTTCCTCAGTTAATAGTCAAGGCTGTACTTGAGCAGTCTCTGAAGTGCAAGCCTGGGTACGTTCAGGTTAATGGAATCCAGGTCCACAATCAGGTGCAAGTGTTACAACTGAATCACAGAATGTCACTAATTTCTGCTCTATATTAACTGTTAACAGTTAGGACAACACAGTGAGAGAATGTACTATACTTAGCGGTTGTATCTGGGGTTAACAAAAAAAAACTCAGTTCAACCAAGGTTCCCATTTGTGGAGAAAAAGAAGTCACGTCATGTAGGAATACAATTCTGTCACATCCTTTACTTGCAAGATGTCAAACCATTTTATTTATTTTTATTTCATCTGCATATTTATATGATGGCATGAATTTCTGGCTTGCAAGTATCTTAAATAAACAGCATCTTATGCTTAAAGCTAGCATTTCCCAGGAATTTTACAAAACCAAAATATAAAAAACAAACTCTTTGGGTAGAAAAGTTAGTAAGTTATGAAACTGAAGTAATTTTGATTCTCTAGCACTACAGATGTGTGGTACATGAGGCACAATATTGAGGGCCTTTTTGGTTAGTTTATATTGAGTATTGATAAACTGTTTCACAAATTCAGGGAAGGTATGACCAAAGAGACATCCTTTACAACACAAGTGGGACTAATTTCCAGTAGTTATTTGGAGGATATATCCCAGGGTGCGCTATTGACAGATTAACTGGATAAACATTTGCACAAAATTGTACTGTCATAGCAGTATTAACCCATGTAAAATAAACAGACCAAAAGGTTTGTTGCAGGAATGGCTAATTGTCCATTCCTCATGGTTAATCATAGTTTCTGGGATAAGGTATGGGGGTTACACAAACGACTATTCAAACCTCCTTCGATTTATGGAGAAACACATTTGAGATGCTAAGTCTAAGAGCAGGCTAGCTGTAATCTGAGGTCTCAATGCAGCTGTACCAGAAAATGCTGGCTTCCTACAATCAACAAAATAGCAAATGTTGACAAAAGTTAACAGCCAGATTTTTCTGCAAGAAAAGATGGCTACCTGAATGGCGCATCTGGTTTATTAATCTGCAAAGTATCCACAAAACTTGCAGGAAGGGAAAGGATTTCCATCAATTACAAATCGCCATTAGTTTTTAGCTAACTTGTGTTGCTCTACAGCTGGTTCACAAGAATGCATAATGCACATAATCTCTGTGGATGTCTATAGAGTTGGTGCATTTGGACAATAAAATGTCCACTAAACTTGTCAGACAGCCAAGCCTGGTCATTAATAATATAATGATCATTTTAATGTGATAACTGTTATTGGTAGCCATTCCAGAAATTGAACTAGTGACAATACAGAATCGCATTCCTTCCTCTTTGTAAGTGTTCTAGCAGATATTGAAACATCAGATTTTGATTATTGTTGTATTCTCACAGTTTGCTTAGTCTTTTTCGCAATCCCGCAATCCAATACCCTTTTCCTTACTTTTTAAAAACATTTCTTTCCCTCTTTCTGTAGCGGATGGGATATTGACTTTTCTCATCTCTCAGTCCTGCACTGCAAATTTCCCAATACTTTAGTCATTGTGGTTAAGGAGATTGCTACTTTGGCTTGTTGTTCACCCAAGGTTCCAGAAGGCTCGCTGCCCTCAATTCGTCTAATTGGCACACACTTCCAGAAATTGTGTAGGTGACACATTTTAATTGTAAACGTGCACAAACAAGTCCGATTACCGGTGCATCGAAATGCAGTGTTCCAGAAAAATCCTGGACGAGTTTACCAGAAGGGCATAATATCTTCAGAAACCTCTTTCGCTACTGCATAGGAGTTCTCCATGGTCAAGTAGAACAAGTACTGACAAAATATGCCTCTGAACACACTTTCTTCGACACAACTCAAATCATATTTGCTGATATCGGTAAATTGTTTGGGGAGTAGGTAAGTATGCTGATTGCACACTCTAAACGTTAGAATGCATGTTGAGCTACAGAACCTCTCTGGGTTAGTGCAGGGAGATTAAAGTTTTTTTTGTGTTTTATGACAACTGGGGGAATGTGGTACTTCGATCTAATACAATTATTTCAGCAGTAGCAAAGCCAGTTAAAATGGTTGTGGTAAAAGAAAAAAAACAAAAAAAAAAAGGAGCATATCTAAGCAAATGTCCTACATTTGAAAGTTGCACCCAGGCTATGGAGAAGAAAACAAATCAATTTAACTTGGCTCAGATCCTTCAGACTTTCTTCATTCCTTTCCCCATCAGACATGCAAAAACGGTCATAACCATTTTCGGTTTCACTTCGACAAGATCCTCTGGAAGGGCGTAGACTCGAGTTCCAATTTTCCTTGCCATTGATATAGCATACCTGAGGGAAGTCAACAAAAACATGTTGGGGTCAGGCACCAAGTTCGTAAATAAAGCCAACCTCGTGGTTCCAGCTATGTGAAAGAAACTTGCTGTGCAATGTAAAATAATGCTGGCAGATTTGCTCCAGCTCCTGTGCTGTGTGTTTAGATCAGGAAGGCTGCAGAAACATAATGAGGAGTGTGGAGTAAGAAAGACTAGCTGTTTGACTACAGGAATAGGCTACCAATGGTACAATACACTATAAGGTCTCAGAAAACAGATTTACCAACTCAGTGGGAGAAGCAGTGCAACATAAAAAATAAACTGTAGGCTTCTGACCACCTTTTTTCAATTTTCTTTCTCATTCTCTGTTTTGTCAGACCTTCAGACAAAAAAAAACTAAGTTATGTAGCATTCTGACTATCTTAAAATGGTGCAAAACATTTCATGGGAACATAAAAGCAAAATACTACAGATGTTGGAAATCTGACATAAGAACAGAAAGTGCTGGAGAAACTCTAAAACGCAGTGGTGTTGTTCATGGACAGAAACAGGGAGTTTCATAATCAGACTTAGAACGTTAACAAAATCATTAATTGTTGGAAAATCTCAGCGTCTGTGGAGAGAAATCAGAGTTAACATTTCAGGTCCAGTGACCCTTCTTTGAAACACTAACTCTGTTTCTCTGCTGAAAGACCTCCTCAGTCTCTCCAGCACTTCCTGTGCTCATTTTGAGCAAGTCGGACTAAAACTGGACCACACAGAGCAGTAAGGACCGAAGGTTCAGTCAAAGGGGCAGGTTTTAAGGAGTAATATCAAGGGGGAAGAGAGGTGGAGGGATAAGCAGGTTTGTCGGGGGAGTTCCAGGGCTCAAGGCTGAAGGAACTGAAGGCACATTTGCCAATGTTCCATGGAATGAATTGGGAGTGCTGGAGGCCAGATCTTTAGGGGTATGCAGAGTGAACACTTCACATATTTGAAACAGTTCGGAGGGCAAGAGGTTCCATTTCTTACAACGTTTAGTTTAACATAAGGCAAATAGACTGAGGATGTGTTTCTGCTGACAGCAAAGGAATTGAGGGACATGGAAAGGGAGACCTATAGGTGAGGTTGAGATCATTTAAAGAAAAGGACGTTTCCTGGGCTTGAATATGATCAAAATGATATTCTTACGCAGACAATTTCCCCAGTGCTAAAGGATAGCAAATTCCAATATATTTTGGAGTAATATACATTAAAGACACTAACTTTATAGGAACAAGGGTGGGTTCAGTCACCCAAAATCTGTTTCACCATTTAGTTAAATTGTTGTCAATCGGTGCCTCAAGCCCATTATCTCAGGTTAGTCTTTCACAAAGTGATTTGGAAAGGAGGCCCTAGATATTGAGGGGCCACCTTTTGTCTCATCCTTGCAAATGAATCATTGCCAACCTAGCTGTAAAACCACCCACGGTCCCAGGACTCAAACCCCCTCCTGCCTTCTATGTTGACACTCCAATTTTTGCTCAGTTTCTCTGTTCCAGGACACGGTGTTGGGGAGTATTTCAGTCTTTCCAGCAAATGGAGTGATCTCTGCACTGTTCAACACGACTATAAATTCAGAGAGAGTTAACTACATTCTCTGTCCCCTAAAAGATTTACATTTATAGCTGACATCGAAACAATAAAAGAGAAGCTTAAAACTAACGCCAACCAGTGCAAAAACGTATTTAGTGTATTTAACACAGGAAAGTACCCAAGATGCATTCACAAGAGCGAAGTCAATAGTAAAAATAGACTTTTTGAGTATGAGGTAAAGAAGAAAATGAGAATAACCAAAACTTGATCAAAGAGATAAATTTTCAGGAGTATCTCAGAGGAGAGAGATGAGTGCAACGGCAGAGGGGGGGGGGGAGGGGGGAGAAATTCCAGAGATTGGGGGCTGTTGCAGCTCAATGCAAGACCAATGTTGGGACAAGAAAATCAGCAATGTGTTGGAAGTCAGAATTGAATAAACACAGGGACAAAGGCGGAGAGGTTATAGAGCAAGCAATGGGCCAAGCCATGGAGAAAATCGGAAATCCAGAATGAGAATCAGAACATTGAAGCAGTGAGGAAGTGACAGCCAAGGGGTGATAGGTCAATCAGACTTGGAGCATGTCAAAAGGTGCTGGCAGTCTTGGATATGCTTAACCTAAAGTTTGGTCCAAATTAATTTACAACCATATCCTGGAACATCATTCAATTAACCAATTTAATAAAAAGGAAGTGAAATTTATTCCTACATTTTCTAACAATATGGAGAATTACATTGAATTGCAGTGACAGAAACAAGCTATTCTCATCATGCTTAAAGCTATCAATATGCCCTTCTATTCCTTTTTCCATAGGTACCTTCTCCTTCAAATGGTACTGATAAAAGCTACTCACTTGGCATTTTCAAGTTTTTCTTCATCAGTCAGGTCTCCAGTCTTTACCAGGTCATATCGGATTGATCCTTGCTGAATGGCATCAATCAGATCCAATACTGGTATACTTGAGCTAATTTCTTTGTCCTGTGTATTGAGTAAGAATTGGAGAACATGTCAGAAAAGCCCTGTGCAAACTGTGTACTCTATCAAGTGCTGGCAGTCTTGCACATGGAGCCATGAACAATCCCAGATAGGTGGGTTCCGCTATCTTCAACAGACACAACTCGCAACATATCCCATAGCTCGGAGGGATAGGCAAGTCCCACAAGTGAATTTTGAAAACCGCACACACAGTCTTGCAAGTGAGCATATAATCTTGTTTATCACATCAAGCAAACTTGTCCATAATGTTTCTCATTAATCTGTTTTATTTCCAATTATCGTTTATTGTTTCATCATTTACAGGGAGTGGGTGAGGGGAATGCTATTTATTCAGGGAACCAGCTTTAAGTAAAAACAAAATCTGTTTTACAGCAATACTCCAGGAGATTACCTTAAAGCTTGAAATGGAGGAACTTTTTCCTGACTCGGATAAAGTCTGATTCACCCAGTTTACAATGATATCATCATTGACCTTCTCTCCATCACCAATGTCTTCCAGCATGTTTAATGTGTATCTAGGGACAAAGGAAACAGTCTTTGACCTCTGAATGCAGATGTCACCACCATCAGTACAACATCAGGAATTAAGAGAATAATGTCTGTACTAGCATACTGTTTAAAAACTTAATTGTTCCCTGTATCAAAGAGTCTCAATTAATCAGAGGCGACTTGTAGACCAATCAGTAATCCTTTTCCTCCCATTGTAGTATAAATTATCATGATCATTTGAAATTTGGAATTAGAGTCATAGAATCATAGAGCACAGAACATACATTTTGGTCCAACACCTCCATGCCAACCAGATGTCCTAAAATGATCTAGTCCCATTTGCCAGTATTTGGCCCATATCCCTCTCAACCCTTCCTATTCATATATCCATTTAGATGTCTTTTAAATGCTGTAATTGCACCAGTCTCTACCATTTCCTGTGGCAGCTCATTCCATACACGCAACCACCCTTTGCATGAAAAAAACGCCCCTCAGGTCCCTTTTAAGTCTTTACCCTCTTACTTTAAACCTTAACCCTCTAGTTTTGGACTCCCCTACCCTGAGAAAAAGACCCTGGCTATTCACCCTATCTAAGCTTATCATGATTTTATAATCTTCTATAACGTCACTCCTTAGTCTCCGACACTCTAGGGAAAATAGTCCAAGCCTTTACAGCCTCTCCTGAAAGCTCAAACCCTCCAATCCCAGCAACATCCTTGTAAATCTTTTCTGAACTTTTTCCAAGTTTTGCATCTTTCCTGACGCAGGGAGGCTGTAATTGAACGCAGTATTCCAAAAGTAGTCTCACCAATGTCTTGTACAGCCACAACATGGCATCTCAACTCCTATACTCAATGCAATGACTGATAAAGGAAAAAGTGTACCAATCGCCTTCTTCACTACTATGTCTACTTGCTAACTCCACCTTCAAGGAACCATCCGCCTGCACCCATAGGTCCCTTTGTTTGGCAGCAGTTCCTTGGACCCTGCCATTAAATGTGCAAGTCCTGCCCTGGACATGATGTGTCAAATGAGCTACTTCTGCACTGCAACACTTCTGATTTTGATTGGGGACAAAAAAATTCTGTTCTGATGGATGCAAGACAAAAAGCTTCATCACCATCTCTGCCTTTCCAGCAGGATTCAAAATCTAGATTACTTTGTCCAGCATTAATGAAGCAGAACCAAACACGTCCCAATTGTAGTACCATCAATCTCTGGCTCTATCGTGCAAGTTAAAACGCACTCACCTCCTCATTAACTGCCATAGCAAGGCTAAAGTTGGCATGTGTTTGCCTTCATTCAGATCCTGTCCTGCAATCCCAACGAGTGAAAACTTTGCTTTATTCTTTCCCAGTTCAACCGCATAGTTACAGTTTTCCAGCTTTGGGTAACAAAGGTTAAATGTTAGCAACCCTCTGGTTTGATTCATTAGCAGAAAACACAGTCTTATTTGATTTTTTAAAATGGTCAATTAGTTGAATCAAAAAAGAACCAAGTAACTGTTGGTGATTTGTTGTGGAGCTTCCTAAAACTTGACTTTCAATCTCAGTCTTACTTCTTGTCTGTGCTCACTTCATTTCATTTCAATGAACAGGTCTCATCAGCAGTATGCAACAGTTGTTGAACCATAATTCACTAGAATGAAGCTATTCAAGAACTGAATAGTGGATTTGTCTCCTTGAATTGAAAATCGCTGATGTCTCCCCTCTCCCATGATGCTCAGAATTGGGAGATACAGGTCGGCTGGGCTGGGCAGAAGTGGCTCAACCTTCTCACCCACCTACAGAAAGCCATCTTGATGGTGGTACTGGCAGATTAGGAGGCCTCTAAACAATTCTGTCAAGAGCCTAATGCTGGAGGGCTCCACAACTGGAACCACAATACTGTGGGACCCGTTCCAAAACGGAGTTTAACTAGAACTAGAGAAAGTCACACTCTTAGATTCTGAGGAGTCTCCCACCTTAGTAATACTTAACAGACGTGGGTTTATTTTTAAGCATTAAATGAGAGGTTATGAATGATAATATGATAAAAAGAACAGTGGGTACAGAGTCACCACTAACTTTTAAAAGGAAATTAGATAATATCCTCGAAGAGCAAAAAGATTCTTCACAGGGCTATGGGGTCCGGGGGGGTCATGAGGAGGAGGCGCAGTAGTGGAGTGGGATTGGTTAAAGGGCTGGTACAGGCACAATTATTAAAAAGCTCTCCTTTTGTGCCCTGTGATCCCATGATTCTAAACACCTGGTGTGGCTGAAATCAGACAGGAAAAGCTGAGTTTTTCAATCCTTTAACAGAGGACAAAAATAGTTGCTTGAGAAAGGAGGAAATGTAAAGAACTGAGAGTGGACATGAAAGTAGGATTAGACCTGGGGGTTCAAACGATGTAAAGAGACTACTATAGTCTTGAAAGGCTGAATGGTCTGCTGTAACTTTTGATATTCATCAAATATTACAGGAAAAATAACATACACCTTCAATGACTGCTTATACCCTAACAACAATTTGGATTGTTACATTTATGGGGAAGTGATTCTGCCCAAATTTGGAAGGAGGTTTGGTCTTCAGAGGAAATTGGGGAGATCTTGCCCTTGCTGATGGGGGAGTGGGTGGGTGATATCAACAGTACATGCCTGCCATTCATTGTTCAAGCAAGTTGTGAATACATCTGGAATTAAATTTTCATTTCAAACACTGAGGAAGTACTAGGAAGGTTGTAAAAAGCACACTTTTGAGGATGGCTAGACAGGAGCCCACCCAAAATTAATGCACCTAGAACAAAGAGGCTGTTGCCTTACATTCTGGGAAACTGGGTGGTCATGTATGACTATTAGATTGGCAGATAAGAATTTTAATGTAATGGTCAACCACAGGGACTGAGACTGGCCAACAAGAATCAGAATCCCAAGTGTTGATGTAGGCTATTTGCCTATCAAGTCCAAACCGATCGTCCAAAGATCATTCCATCAGACCCATTCCCCTACCCTAATCGTGTAATGCTGTATTTCCCATGGCTAATGGACCTAGCCTACTCATTCCTGGACTCTTTGGGCAATTTAGCATGGCCAGCCCACTAAGCTGCAAATATTTGGACTGTGGGATGAAACCAGAGCACCCAGAGGAAACCCTCGCAGACATGGGGAGAATATGCAGACAGTCACCCAAAGATGGAATAAAATCCAGGTCCCTGATGCAACAGTGGTACCCATTAAGCTACAGTGCTGCAGAAGTCTGGCCATTACTCACTAGGTAAAACAAAGGAGTGATTTCCTTTAAACTAGCTTTTTCTAAATACATGTGTACATCCCAAAGCCTGCATTCTCCAATTCTCAGCTATGCAGCCCTGTTAGTGTCTATTCTGGGATGTTGAAGCAGAATTTTGACTAAATTATTAAAATTAAGCCATATTAAAATAAAGTCATTACTACAGTACAGGAAGCAGCCATGCAGTCCATCAAATCTATGCTATCTCTCCACTGAGCAATCCAGTCAGTCCCATTCCCCCAACTCTATAACTTTATTTTTAAAAAGTGCCTTTTCAAGTCATGCATTTTCAACAGTTGTCTACTTATAAATTGGCTAAAGTGCTTTAATTTTGGTTTTAAAAACACATTAATATCTAAAGTCTGTTTCCATTTGAGTAAACAGGAGGAATCTCAGGATCACAAAGGGGCAAGATCAGAGACATCAAGGCTGGTTGCTGACCGCACAGTTAGACTGCAGAAAACTCTGATCCTAACCTGCCAGATGGTTTTGGCCTTCCACTGAGAAAACTTACCTTCTTCATGTTGGCTCCCAGCTTAGGATAAGGTGGCTTGTTCACCCGACTCCAGTCCACTGGAACTTTGATCTTTTCGTAGAGCTGCAGAATTACCAAGGCATCTTCCAGGTCACTGTAACAAGACAGATTATAAATCATCTCCACAGTATGGAGAATAGGATTGTGCATTCAGACTGTGCATTTAGAACTGCTCAAAGTCGAGATGCAGTTCTGGATACCGATCCAGTCAGAATTCTCAAACCCAGAGACTGGTGCAGGTCAACTGATACCAGAATAGACAATAGATATGGAGTAGACCATTCTGCCCTTCGAACGTGCACCACCATTCAACATGATCGTGGCTGATCATCCTTAATCAGTATCCTGTTCCTGCCTTATCTCCATAACCCTTGATTCCACTATCCTTGAGAGCTCTATCCAACTCTTTCTTAAATGAATCCAGAGACTGGGCCTCCACTGCCCTCTGGGGCAGAGCATTCCACACAGCCACCACTCTCTGGGTGAAGAAGTTTCTCCTCATCTCTGTCCTAAATGGTCTACCCCGTATTTTTAAGCGGTGTCCTCTGGTTTGGCACTCACCCATCAGCGGAAACATGTTTCCTGCCTCCAGAGTGTCGAATCCTTTAATAATCTTATATGTCTCAATCTTCTCAGTCTTCTAAACTCAAGGGTATACAAGCCCAGTCGCTCCAATCTTTCAGCGTAAGGTAGTACCGCCATTCCAGGAATTGACCTTGTGAACCTACGCTGCACTCCCTCAATAGCCAGAATGTCTTTCCTCAAATTTGGAGACCAGAACTGCACACAATACTCCAGGTGTGGTCTCACCAGGGCCCTGTACAGCTGCAGAAGAACCTCTTTGCTTCTATACTCAATCCCTCTTGTTATGAAGGCCAGCATGCTATTAGCCTTCTTCACTACCTGTTGTACCTGCATGCGTACCTTCATTGACTGGTGGAGAAGAACACCCAGATCTCTCTGTACTGCCCCTTTACCTAAATTGATTCCATTTAGGTAGTAATCTGCCTTCCTGTTCTTGCCACCAAAGTGGATAACCATACATTTATCCACATTAAACTGCATCTGACCACTCTCCTAACCTGTCCAAGTCACCCTGTAATCTCCTAACATCCTCCTCACATTTCACCCTGCCACCCAGCTTTGTATCATCAGCAAATTTGCTAATGTTACTATTAATACCATCTTCTATATCATTAATATATATTGTAAAAAGCTACAGTCCCAGCACTGATACCTGCGGTACCCCACTGATCACTGCCTGCCATTCTGAAATGGAGCCGTTTATCACTACTCTTTGTTTCCTGTCAGCCAACCAACTTTCAATCCAAGTCAGTACTTTGCCCCCAATACCATGCGCTCTAATTTTGCTCACTATCCTCCTATGTGGGACTTTATCAAAAGCTTTCTGAAAGTCCAGGTACACTACATCTACTGGATCTCCCTCATCCATCTTCAGAGTTACATCCTCAAAACATTCCAGAAGATTAGTCAAGCATGATTTCTCCTTCATTATCAAACTCTGGAAAATAATCACCAATGCATTCATGATTTCTCAAGCCACCTCCTTCAGTACCCTGGGATGTAGACCATCAGTCCCCAGGGACTTATCAACCTTCAGACCGAACAGTCTCTCCAACACCAATTCCTGGCAAATATAAATTCCCTTAAGTTCAGGTCCTTCAGCCACTGTTACCTCAGGGAGATTGCTTGTGTCTCCCCCAGGGAACACAGATCTGAAATACCAATTCAATTCTTCTGCCATTTCTTTATTTTTAGGGGGACAAATGGCAGGTATGATCACAGAGGCAGCAAGTCAAGGTAATACCTTTCCCAGGATTCAAAACCAATGTAAAGTTCTCTTTTAATCAGTAATCCTGATAATGAAAAAAAAGCATTCAACTTTTAAAATAGTCAAATGACATCCTGCCTTCTATAAAGCTAGAGGATGGACCCAGGAATGAAAAGCTTAACATATGAGGAACGTTTGAGAACTCTGGGTTTACACTCAATGGAGTTTAGATGGATGAGAGGAGGGGGCCTAATCAGAACATACAGAATACTGAATGGCCTGGACAGAGTGGATGTTGGGAAGATGTTTCCATTGGTAGGAGAGACTAGGATCCCAGGGTTAGAGTAAAGGGAAGACCTTTTAAAACAGAGATAAGGAGAAACTCCTTCAACCCCATAGTGGTGAATCTGTGGAATTCATTGCTACATAATGACCTGGCCTCCACAGCCTTTAAGTATATTTAAGACAGAGATAGATATGGTTTAATTGTCAAGGGGATCCAAGGGTTACTGGGAGAATTGGGTTGAGAAACTTATCAACCATGACTGAATGGCAGAGCAGACACGATGGGCTGAATGGCCTAACTTCTGCTCCTTTGTCTTATAGTCTTAAAATGCAGACTGGACTGGTGGATCAATATTTTAATGCTCAAAATTTGCTACGTTTTTCACTGATTTGGCAAACCTTACACACATGTTTGAAATTTGCTCACTGTTTGCCCCAGTATTCATGTATAGATCAGTGATTTTGGATAAAACAGTTTGCCATCTACCTTTTATAATACAGATGTTTTCAGTGCACCTTTGTTTTCTGTTTGGCTGTGTATAATTTAGAATATAGCTTGAAACCAAATTCATAGCTCTGACTGGAAATATTTTAACAACTGTAACCATGGAGGGGAAGAATTGGATTCAAACAGCATACTGGCACCATCTAATGCCAGTGCAGGAGTAGTACAGTATCAAGACAAAATAGATTTATTAATTAATGCTGCCTCCTTGACTTATTAAGGCCTCAGGAAATTTCAAACAATAATAATATTAAAAGCAATGTTATTAATGTGATGTTATTAGCCAGAGATTAACCCACACATCCTTCAAATAAACAGATTATCACCTGACTAAAAATTGGGCATGAATCCAGAGGAGAATGATCCACACAGATCAGCTGAACTTTTAATAAAAAAAATTAAAAAGTAAAAGTTTCTCATGAGAAACTGCCAGCAACTGATTTAGGTGTCAAATGTGGCCCAGTGGTCTCACACACTCTCTCTCTCTCTCTCACACACACGCGCGCACACGCACACACACACATGAAACGTCTGGGTTCAAGAATTCATGAAGGAGCACCACATGCTTGAAAGTGTTGTCTTCACAAGCGGCGATGTTAAACTAAAGTTTGTTTCTCTTTCAGGTGAATGTAAAAGTTCCTACAGCACTACTCTGAAGGTGAGCAGGGGAATTGTCAACTGACAACACAAGGCACAGTTTGTTTTGTTGTATAGGAACACAAAAGTAGGAGTTGGCTATTCAGCCCCTCAAGTCTGCCCTGCGAGTCTAAACCATATATCTCATCACCACATTCATGCGTTATATCCCCATATCCCTGGATGTCATCAATTTCTCTCACTCAAACTTGCTTGACTGAATTTCCATAGCTTTCTCGGATAGGGAATTGCAAAGATTCACCACTTCCAAGTGAAGAGGTTCCTCCTCATCTCAGTCCTAAGTCAATCCTCAATCGTGCCCTTATATCTTATGGTCTAAATGACTTGTCTTTTATTCTGAGGCTGCAAACCCTGGTTCTGGACTGAACAGTCAGGAGAAACATCCTTTCTCTACTTCCTCTGTGCATCCCTTTACAAATTTTGTGTTTCCATGAGATTGTGACTTACTTTTCTAAAGTGCAAGAACAGGAGACCACTCTCCTCAACCATTCCTCAAAAGTTTGGAGGTCCTACTTTTCAATTTACTTCTTAAGTCCTCATATTTAGCTCTTATGGACTTCATCCTTTTTAAAAAAAAATATACTAATGTCATTGGAACCCATCTCTGTGCTGTATGACTCTATAAGACAGCCCCCACCATTCGTGAACCTCTACTGTGTTCCCTCTACGGACTGTGTATCCTTCCTGAATCAAGGGGCCCAGAACTGCTCACAATGTCCAAAGTGTGGCTTTACCATTGTTCTGTGCAAATGCAGTCTTTGCTCCTGTACTGTAATCTTCCTATGATAAAAAGAAACACATGGTTTATCTTCTGGATTTTTTTTGCTGCACCTGCCTCTGCCCACCTTCCAGTGACTGAGAAGCAAATACCAAATTCCCTTCGGATACCAAAGAGATCATGGAGCAGATTCCGGGAACTCATATCCTAGCTATTTAGTTGCTGAAATTCCTACATTGCGACAGTGACTAGGTTTTAAAACATGCTGCTGGGACAGCTCAAGGCTGACGTCCAAAGAAAAATCTGGAACTTATAGGACATGTAGTCAAAACAAAAAGAGAGATCCAACAGTTTGCTGAGTATCGGGGCATGCAAAAGCTTTTTTTGTAAAATTGGAAGCCACCGGGACCAGATACACACCAAGGTTAAGCTTCGTCTGCTTAAGGAGGACAATATAATCCGTCAGCATTGGAAAGAACATCTTCAATTCATGAGTATGAATTCACTGGGACAGCTGGGACTCTGCTTGCTATCCCTGGTGAGGCAGACTCCACAATTAATCCACCAGTGATGTGAGAGGTGCAACAAACATTCAAAAACACATGAAAGAGAACAAAGTTCTGCAGCTCCGATGGCATTCTAACTGAGCACTTCAACACGGATAGGCTTTTCAAAACATCATTTACTCATCCTATGGATTTGAGAAGATAAATAACTCTCTCTTCTCTCCCCACCCCTTTCCAAGTTTTTAGGAATGTGACAATTATAACTACATTCAAGAAGGGACGTACATCATGGCATGTGAAAGACTGAGGTATTTTCTTCTTTATTAACACAGGAAAAGTCCTGACACGTGTTAGGAGAGGTTAGGAACAGGTTAGGAGAGTGAGCAAAGAAATGGCAGTTGGAGTACAACATGGATAAGTGTGAAGTCATGCACTTTGGTAGTAAGAATAAAAGCATTGACTATTTCTTAAATGGAGAGAAAATTCATAAGTCTGAAGTGCAGAGAGACTTGGGAGTTCTAGTCCAAGATTTTCTCAAGGTAAATGTGCAGGTTGAGTCAGTAGTCAGGAAGGCAAATGCAATTATGGTATTTATTTCAAAAGGACTTGGATATAAAAGCAGGGATGTACTTGCGAGGCTCTATAAGGGTCTGTCAGGCCACATTTGGAGTAATGTATGCAGTTTTGGACCCCATATCTCAGGAAGGATGTTCTGGGCATGTTCAGAGGACGTTCATTAGAATGGTGCCAGGAATGAAAAGCTTGACATACAAGGAACATTTGAGGACTCTGGGTCTGTACTTGATGGAGTTTGGATGAATGAGGGGGGATCTAATTGAAACATACAGAATACTCAATGCCTGGACAGAGTGGATGTTGGGAAGATGTTTCCATTGGTAGAGAGACTAAGACCCAAAGGCACAGAGTTAGAGTAAAGGGAAGACCTTTTAAAACAGAAATAAGGAGAAACTTCTTTTAGCCAGACAGTGGTGAATCTATGGAATTAATTGCCACAGAAGGCTGTGGAGGCCAGGTCATTAAGTATATTTAAGACTGAGATAGGTAGGTTCTTGAGTATCAAGGGGATCAAGGGTTACAGGGAGAAAGCAGGAGAATTGGGTTGAGAAACTTATCAGCCATGATTGAATGGCGGAGCAGATTTCTGGTCCTATATCTTATAGTCTTATGAGATACACTGGAAAATGCTGAGTACCTCCTAACTTTGACAGTCACCTCTCTCCTAAAGCCACCACTGATGAGGAGATCTAACACCGGGGTCGACTATGACAGCTTAACATTCTACACTACAGCAACGAGTGCTTGATAACAAATGTCTCTGCAGTCAATGAAAGTCCCAGTGTTCAGACCAGCTGTTGTCACTACGCTTCTCCAGATTCAATGGAAGAACTGTTGAATAAATGCTCGTGTCATTCTTGATTCCATCACTACAAGAATTCAGTTAAACCCCTTGCAAAACCAACTTCAGTGGATTGGTAATGCTGTCTGAATCTTCCACCAAATTCTGCTTACCTAACTCTCAAATGTCCATTACTCTCAAGTGGACAGAGAAAGTGCTACAAAGACACTCACTCTAAAGCTTGCCTTGAAACAAGGGGCAATCAATTGTTAAAAGACTCAAGGTAACAGACAAATTTCTGTGTGTAGACTGACTATACAATCTCTCTGTGCCTCTGAATTCAGATTGTTAATGTATGATTAATCCTATAGATTGCAGCAACTGGATCCTTGCATAACCTTGAACTTAATCTTATTCCATTGGTTTCCCTCACCTGTACAAATGGTTCACGCGAGGAGTCACACCAAGTGAGTTCATCCAGTTTCTGAAAGTCCTTTCCTCTCTCGTTTCACCTACAAAGTTTAAAATAAAGATAGATGGTTCACAAAGTCATCCAAAAAGATAGGAAGTAGAATTCATTATAGAGGTGCAGAAATATGTAAGAACATGAGAAACGGGAGCAGGTGTTGGCCATCAGGCCTTTCACACCTGCTCTGCCATCCAAGGGGACAGGAATAAATGTAAAAATCAAAAACAATAGGCCTTTCAGCCCCTCAAGTCTGCTCTGCCCTTCAATAAGACCTTGGACAAGCTGATGGTATCTTCAAATCCACATTCGCCCAATAAGTCTTGCTCAACAAGCATCAACCTATATCTGCCTCTAAAATATTCAAATACTCTGTCTCTTCCTAAAAGGATGCTGGAAGCAGAGTGCTAAAGACTCTCAGTCCTCAGAGAGAGGGGGAAAACAAAAAGCTTAATCAGATGGGAAAGGTTCACAGGGATAAGGGCTAAATGCAGGCAAAGGAGGCTAGTTCAGCTGGTATGGATGAGTTGGGCCAAAAGGTCTGTTCCATGTTGTACATCTCTACAACTTTAAGAGGGTGACCCTGATTTTGTAAACAGGGATCCCGGATTCTAGATTTTCTCATAAAAGAAAACATGCTCTCAACATCTACCCTGAGAGAAAGTGAGGACTGCAGATGCTAGAGATCAGAAATCACAATTGAAGATCACAATTGATGCTGATTCCTGGAAGAAGGGCTCATGACCGAAACGTCGATTCTCCTGCTCCTTGGATGCTGCCTGACCTGCTGTGCTTTTCCAGCAACACATTTTCAGCTCAACATCTACCCAATCAACTCACTTCAGGATTTCATATGCGTCAATCAAGTCACCTCTTACCTTTCCTCACAAGACGATCTGCCCATTCCAGGCATTAGTCATATACGCTTTCTCTGAACTGTCTCACCTTTTTTTCTAAATCCTTCTTCATTAAACAAGGTTATCAAATCTGTGCACCAGGCTAATCTTCTGTTTAGATGCCCCACAAGTGACTGCAGCACGATGGCTCAGTGGTTAGCACTGCTGCCTCACAGCATCAGGGGCCACGGACAACTGTCTGTGTGGAGTTAGCACGTTCTCCCAGTCTCTGTGTGGGTTTCCTCCGGGTGCTCTGGTTTCCTCCCACAGTTCAAAGATGTGCAGGTTAGGTGGACTGGCCATAAAATCCCCATAGCATACAGGGACTCGTAGGTTAGGTGAATTGGCCATGAGGAATGTAGGATTATAGAAATGGGGTGGGTCTGAGTGGGATGCTCTTTGGCAGGTCAATGTGGACTCGATGGCCCAAACGGCCTGCTTCCATACTATGACTGAGCCTTCACAGCTCTGGGGCAAATGATTCCAAAGGCTTCCATCCTCAGAGAGAAAAGGGATTTCTCCTCATTTGGCCTTAGCTGGCTTGATCTTTATCCTGAAACTGTGTAGAGGCACACCCACGCTCCCAATATCTCTCCTCCATTCCCATGCCCAGCTCAGGGAAACACCTGCATTGACACTGTAGAACTCCCTAAGAATTTTCAGTGAAGTACATCACCCCATATTTTTCTAAATGCCAGAGAATGTAGGCCCAATTTATTTAATCTGTTCTCCTAAGACAATCCCTTCATCCTAGGAGTTAGAAATGTCCATCCTGAGGGAAAGTAATTAGTTTATCCATCCTTAGCTGGGGAATACAGCAGCCACAATCAAAGTCAACAACATTAGTTAAAGAAAGACAGTAGATAAGGGTGCGTCTATGGACACTGTTTACATGATCAGTCATTTGACAAGGCTCCACACAAGATATCATTAACCAAGATGAAAGCAGATGAAATTGGAGATAATCTCGTGATACGGTTTGGGAGAGAGGGTGTAGAGACGAAGGTTTACACACTAAAAACATCACTGCATGGTGGGTTGTTGAATAAGGTTGAATCTCACAGGATCCAAGGAGAACGGCATAGTAGCTCAGTGGTTAACACTGCTGCCTCACAGTGCCAGGGACCCCAGTTCAATTCCAGCCTCGGGTGACCGTCTGTCACATTCTCCCAGTGTCTGCATGGGTTTCCTCCCACAATCCAAAGATTAGATTAGATTCCTTACAGTATGAAAACAGGCCCTTCCGCCCAACACGTTCACACCGACTCTCCAAACTGTACTCCACCCAGACCCATTCCTTTACTCTGTATTTACCCCTGAGTACTGCACCTAACACTATGGGCAATTTTGTACGGTCCATTCACCTGACCTGCAAATCTTTGGAATGTGGATGGAGACCGGAACACCTGGAGGAAACCCACGCAGACATGGGGAGAATGTACAAACTTCACATAGACAGTCGGCCGAGGGATTAATTGAACCCGGGTCCCTGGTGCTGTGAGGCAGCAGTGCTAACCACTGTGCCACCCAAAGGTGTGCAGGTTAGGTGAACTGGCCATGCTAAATTGCCCATAGTGTTCAGGGGTGTGTACGTTAGGCACATTAGTTTGGATAAATATAGGACAATAGGGTGGGAGAATAGGTTACTCTTCGGAGGGTCAGTATGGATTCATTGAGCCGAAGGGCCTGTTTCCACACTGTAGGAATTCTATGGTGATTCATTTGGATACAAAATTGTAGAGTGAAGACAAATGGTAGTGGTAGAGGGTTGTTTTTCCAAACTGTAGGCCAGCGGTGTGGCATAAGGATATGTGCTGGGTCCACTGCTATTTGTCATTCATATAGATGATTTGAATGAGAATCTAGGAGGCATGGTTAGTATGTTTGTGAATGACACCAAGTTTAGAGGTACAATGGGCACTGAAGAAGGTTATCTGCGAGATCTTGATTTACTGGAGCAGTGGGCTGAGGAATGACAGATGGAGATTAATTTAGATAAATGGAAGGAGTTAGATTTTGGAAGGTCAAACCAGGCCAGGACTTACACAGTCAAATGGTAGGGGTTGGAGAGTGTTATAGAACAAAGAGATCCATGGGTACAGGTTTATAGTTCCTTGACAGTGAAGTCACAGCTGACCAGGGTGGTGAAGGTGGCTTTCAGCATGCTTGCTTTCATTAGTCACAGCATTGAGTACAAGAATCAGAACAAAGTTAAAAATCACACAACACCAGGTTATAGTCCAACAGGTTTATGTGGAAGCACTACTCCTTTATCAGGTGATTGTGGAGTATAAGATCATATGATACAGAATTTATAGCAAAAGTTTGCAGTGTGATGTAACTGAAACTATATATTGAGAACAACCTGGATTGTTTGTTAAGTCTTTCACCTTTTAGAATGAGCATATTGGTTTCAGTTCTTTCATATGTAAATTGCAGAACATTTAAAAGTTACATTCTCAAGTGAACTTTAACAATTGGTGTCATGTCGGCCCAGGTTTACATATGAAAGAACTGAAACCACATGCCCATTCTAAAAGATGGGAGGTTTAACAAACAATCCAGATCTTTTTCAATATATAGTTCCAGTTACATCACACTGTAAACTTTTGCTATAAATTCTGTGTCTTACAATCTTATACTCCACAACCACCTGATGAAGGAGCAGCGCTCCGAAAGCTAGTGGTTGCAAATAAACCTGTTGGACTATAACCTAGTGTTGTGTGATTTTTAACTTAGTCCACCCCAGTCCAACACCGGCATCTCCAAATCAAGAATCAGAACGTCTTTTTGCAGATATACAAGACATTGGTGAGGCCACATTCGGAGCCCTTTATGCAGTTATGGTCACCCTACTAAAGAAAGGATATTATTAAACTAAAAAAAGTGCAAAAAAGATTTCATGGAAAGGTTTTAGTTATTAGGGGAGGTTGGATAGGCTGGGACTTTTGGAGATTGAGGGATGATCTCAGAGGTCTATAAAATCATGAGAGGTGTCATTAAGGTAGGTGGCCAATAGCTTTTCCCCCATGGCAGGGGAATCTAAATCTAGGCGGCATAGGTTTAAAAGGTGAGAGGGGAGAGATACAAAGAGGTCCAGAGGGACAATTGTTTCTCACCGAAGGGGAGTGTGTCCGGAACAGGCTGCCAGAGGCAATGGTGGAGGGGAATACAATTTTGCTATTTAGGAAACATTTGGACAGGTACATGGGTATGAGGGATATGGACCAAATGCAGGCAAATAGGACTAGATCAATTGTGAAAACTGGGCAGTATGGAATAATTGGCTGATGGGCCTGTTTCCATGCTGTTGACCTCTATGATTCTATAAAGGTATACAGGCAGGAGTTAACTGTATAGTCTATACAGCCTGCTCCACCACTCAATATGGATATGTTGATTGAGAGTATATGGTGAGGATTGATCTCTTAAAGATCTGCTCTGGGGCCTCTTCACTAGATATATATGTTAACAAATATTAACAAATGTTAACAAATTTGCAGAGGATACTCAAGTCTGGAGACATAAAATGGAATTTATAAAAGGAACAGGGACCAAGTGAGTAGGGATAAATTGCAATAGATGGTGTCATTACATCTGAACTTCCTTAGTTCTCTATTTGCTCAAGTCTGTCTTTCTAGACTCGAGGGCTGAACGGCTTCTTTCTGCACTACAGGGATTCTATGATTCTGCATGTAAACAGTCCTCCTATATCTTGGTTGTATGTTTCTCAGGACTTCCAAACTATTCCGATAAAATTGGTGTAGTGTACTCCAATGGCAACAGAAATATATTTTTGTGGGCAATAGTTCAACAGCACAGATCAAGAAACCCTTTTGCAATAAGTGCTCCCCTGGTTGACCAGGATGGTAATATCGTTGCTAGATTTTAACCTGACTGTCTGGCTCCTTGATTGCTGAGTTAGCAGGTAAGTTTACTGATAAGCTTACTTGAAGCAAACAGCCCCAATCAAAAGGGAACAGAGGTCAGTGACCAGGATTCAGCCATTGTAGGCCTGGATTTCAGTGCAGGAAATCCTTTTAAGTGCTGGGACACAGAATTAGTAAATTGATCCTACAAGGGGCAACAACTCATCAGAATTAATTCGTCAATCCTAAAACAGGGAGGGGTGTAATTCATATCAGAATTAGTTAGCTAATCCTACGTTGGGGATGTGTGTGCACGCGCGCGCACGCGTAACTCGTATCAGAATTAGTAAATTAATCCTGCTGTCGCTCATATTAGGGGAGGAGCAGACATTGGTTCATGGGATCTTGGCAGGAACCATTGGTAGCTGGAGAGATTTTTCACACTGAGGCATTCGAGAGTTTTCAAGAGCTTACCCTCAAGGAGACTCCAGTCTATGTCTTGGTTCTCGGGTTTCTGAAGAGCTGGATACTTGTTGAACAAGTTGGCGACAAATGCCAAGTTGAGCTTGGGGTTTCCTCGGACCACGTCTGTTGCGGTGACAAACTGTCTGCAGCCAAGCCTGTCAGCTTGCTGAAGCATGCACTCTGCTCGCTTCAGATCGTCACTCTCCTGCGCACGCAATTGAAAGCACGTGTGATTTCACCAGCAAACAACGTGTTCTGTCCTACACTCCTCAGAACCCAAAACCCACCTCGTTCTCTGCGTCCTTGCCGGCAGCTCTCCTGAGAATTACGATACGGTGCTGATACCCATCACCATGGAGGTGAATTCCTAGAAAGGGTTCTCCTGTTTGCCTGCATTATTTTGCCAATCTTTCCTTTGTCCACCAAAATTCAGCTCATTGTCTGGAGTAGACTCACCCTGACCTCCTAACCCCAGCAGGAGTTCAGCACCTTGGTTAATTCTTTCATTTTTAAGCTCCTATCCATTCTATTTTGGTGCAGTCATTAATTCATTGAAATCAATGCAATTGTAAATTCATTTGTATATTTTTTTTAAAAGACGGTAAAAACAAGAATTTCAAATCATGAACTACTAAGAGAAATGAATCAGTTAACTAACAACAAGATAACAATACCCATTAACCAATTTGTTACAGAAGCAAAGTTAAACGCACTAACCAATTTGTTACAGAAGCAAAGTTAAACATATAATCACCGTTACACAGAAAAAGAAATGTGAATATCTGATCAATTTCCCCTTTCACTAAATCTATTGCCCAGGAATTAAACTCACTTTGTCAATAAGATGTGATGAGACGTGGTGACCCCATCTCTGGGCCAGGAGGCCCTGGAGCAAGTCCCACTTCCTCCAGTGGTGTATAACATCTCTGAACAAGTTGATTAGACAATATAATTTTTTTTAAAAATGTTAAATTAGTTTATTCATATGTTATGCAAGTAAAGTTAATATGATGCAGTGGCCGCATACCTACCTCAGATTCAAGTCTACCTACTCAATTGGTGTATTATACATACCTGAATAGGTTGATTAGAAAATGTCTATAAATTAAGTTAAACTGGTTAACCAGCAAGTTATACAGGTGGTGTTTAACCCTTGATCAGCAGCTTAGACGACACACATTGACTACGTCTCTGACCAGGTTAATTAGAAAACATCTAAACCTATTGACTGGTTGCACAGAAGTGCCGAAGTTCCTGTTTATCTTTATTTTTAACTATTTGACCAATCTTGTCGCAAACTGAATACTATTTTTCGCTATCCCAGAGAACGGTAACCAGATGCTAGGTGTACAGATACGCTAAGGGAAGACTGCAGGTTTTAATACTTACATTAATACCGGACATATCGACTGGAATTGGAGCCTGGCCCTCTTCATCACCTTTTGGTGCAATTTGATTGAGAAGATGGAAGTAAGCCTTTGAATCCTGCAAGAATAAAGGAAAGGACTTAGAAACTGGTACATTCCATACAAAAATAGCTCAAGCACGCTGAAAGAATGCCGCCGTTACTGGAGACTTCTAATTAATTCCAAAAGACTAAAAATTCTGCATGCAAAACAGTGGACTAATAGAGCAAACACGTGATCTCCAAGCACGGTAAACCCACCTTAATCCAAAACATTAAAAATGGTTTGAACAGATACCTTCATCAAGTTACAGAAGTCAGTCAGCTTTTTGAGTTCACCCACATGACAACAGTCCAGAAAGACGAGACATCCAAAGGGCAGCATTAAGAATTCAAACAAACAAAGAGTAGAGGAAAGTAAAACGGTACAGGATTTAACATTCAAGGGAGACACAACGAGGGTGAAAAGACATTCGAGGGACCATTATTGCACAACACCAAAGACACGGTAAATATGCTTCCAATTATGTTGCAATCACCTTTTCATCTAGATGCTACTTGGGAATGCTGCGTATTTGTACTTAAATGAAGCTTCATAAGGTATGGTGATGTCACTGAACTAATACTCCAGAGAATATACATTTATTCCCTCAAGGCCGATTGACAGCTTAATATCAGTTTTAAAGATCGGGTCAAAAGCTGGTGTCAGTAAAAAGGACCATAAAGCTGACGTGTGTTAAAATCTCAATTTAACAGAGGGTAGGGCCCCTCGGATGCTGCCTGAATTGCTGTGTTCTTCCAGCACCACTGATCCAGAATCTGGTTTCCAGCATCTGCAGTTATTGTTTTTACTGACTGTCAATACCCACTGCGACTTACATATGACCCCAGTCTGACTCATTATTAAGTGCCCTGGGAAGTGGATGCAGTGAACCATTCTGTTATGTTAAAAAAAATCAAGGGCCCACACTCAGTGCAACGGTGTACAGGCGACAGAAACTGTTTTTGTCATGATGCCCACTTTCTGAGAATAAATAAAGGAAAATAAAATTTTAAAACTTGTTTTTATGGTCTTTAACAGGCTACTTTTTTTTGCTAGAATCCCCTTTATATTAGCAATGTGTTTTTCTCCAGTACCCATTTTAATTGCACGTGCAAAATCGAAAAAGAAAAGTATTGGTCAAGGGTAAACATGTCTTGCTTGTAGCAATCTTGCCTCTCCAGTCTGAAGCAGCAAGCGGTGTTCCAGTCAGTAATCCAGGCTGAATCCACCCTGCGTTGAGGGGATGCTGCACCACTCAAAGTGCTGCCTTTCAGAACAGGCACAAAACCGGGATCAGCTGGTTGAATGATCTCCCACAGCACCACCTGAAAAGCAGTCAGCAGCCTGGCCAACAAGTCTCACTCCTCTGACAGTATTGAAATCCGGCTCAAGTGGCCGCTCACCCCAGCTGCTATTTAGGGGATCTTACTGTGCAGAAAGCAGTTGCATTTTGCTCAGGGAAAAATATTCACTGAATGCACAGCAACTCTGGGGAAAAGGTGCCTATCCATCCCATAAAACTTCAGAACCCTCTCCCACCTGAGAGGGTGGGCCCTTGATCTGGGATGTCCCGTGGATATTAAATTCACTGCATGGAATGCAAGACATCTCCTCTGCTCTTTCCCCTATGTGGTGTTTCAAACTTGGCAAATAAAAGCAAAATACTATGGATGTTGGAAACCTTTGAAATGAAAACAAAGTGTTTGAGAAACTCAGCATACATGCAAAGAGAATCAGAGTTAATAATTTGAGTCTAAAGCCTCTTCTTCAGAACTCAGTCCTTTGAAGAGTCATCTTTGGATGGAAACAGACTCTGCCAGACTTGCTGAGTTTTGCCAGCATTTTCTGAATATTTAAGTGGCAGATTTATCTAGCCCTTTTCATATTTCAGTCAACAGGTAGATCTAACCATGAGAGGCATGCCAGGCTCAGTTTCTGGCATCCCTTTGGGATATTGAGCTCCAGAGTCAGACAGCATGTCAGGATTCATACCAGTTGAAAGGGAAGGATCTGACTCTGACCTCCGTATCTCAGCCAGGAGTGGTATAACCCTGCCACTGGCTAGACTGACCAATCCTACAGCCAAAGAGGCCAAGGGAAACACAGAAAGCCAGAGCACAGGGACAAGCGGATAATCAGGAAGACTAATGCAGTATTGGCTTTTATTTCAAGCTGGTTGGAGTGTAAGACTAAGGAAGTCTTAGTGCAATTGTACAAGGTGCTGGTGAGATCACATGTGGAGTACTGTGAGCAGTTTTGATCCTCTTAAGGAAAGATATTATTTCACTGGAGTTCAGAGAAGGTTGACTAAGATGATCCTTGGGATGGAGGGATTGTCTTATAAACAAAGGTTAAATAGGTTGGGACACCACTCACTGGAGTTTAGAAGAATGCGAGATGATCTCATTGAAACATATAGTATTCTTAAGGGGCCTGACAGAGTAAGTGTTGAGAGAATGTTTCCATTCATGTGTGTGTGTCTAAGACGAGACAGCATAGTCTCAGTATAAAGGGACACCAACTGAAGACTGAGATGAGGAGGAATTTATTCTCCCAGAGAGTTGAAAGTCTTTGGAACTCCTTGTCAGAGACAGCTGTAGAGGCAGAGTCCTTATGTATTTTTAAGACTGAGATAGAGACGATTCTTCATCATTCTGGGAATCAATGGCTACGGTAAAGGGCAGGAAAATGGATGTGAGGAATATCTGGCTAGCCACAATCCGATTGAATGGCAGAGCAGGCTTGAGAGGCTTATAGCGCAGGAGACCCAGACATTATAGGCTCTTGATACCATTTCCCTTATTTGATGAAAGAAATTCAAATTTTGCTTTTTCAGAGTTGCTATATCAAATACGCCATTGAGCCAATGTCTACGTGTAGCCGGGTGCAGATATTTTGCTACTTTTCAGAATAGGTTTGCAAAAGAACATCAAAAAAAAAGGGGAAAAGGTGTCTATTCAGCCCATAAAACTTCAGAACCTCTCTCACCGGAGTATCAAACTGCTTTTCATACATTCTTAATTCTTAGGTTCTGACTACTATGTGCTGACAGTTACTTCAATTGTCCATGGAGCAAAGAAGTTGGTCTTAATATCTACTTGATAATTTGTTTGTGCCTCTGGTTGTGAATGCACAGTGGTCCTGCATACATTCTACAGCTCCTGGAGGAGAGCCTCACTCAACAGCAGGGAAGAGTGTGCATGATTGGATAATCCAGCATGGAATTTAATTCACGGTCACTTTGCTCTCCAAAGATGAAAAACTGAGGTGGTGGTATTTGGAGGTGAGTACAATCGGAAGTGCTTATCTCATTGATCGGCACACCCATTGAACAAGGCTCTATACCAGGAGTTCTAACACATCCCTTACAACATAACGCTATGTACAACAAACCATTTCAAAACGTAGCACTAGGTTGGTCAAATGTACATACACCTTGAACAACTTCACACAATATTTAGGGAGTAAGATAATAGGGAACAGGAGACAGTAAGGTTTACAGCAAATGGACTTACTTGAGCTTCTTCTACTGATGACTGATTTAAAAAGAAATAGGAGGAGGTGTGTTACTTTTACAGATATTGTCTACAGTATTTCAGAAAATTTCCATCATCAAACTGATGCAGTGTTCTGAAGCATCAAAGTAGTTCAACACAGAAAGGGGAGACCTTGTTCCAGGGGATTTCAGACCTCAATTGGTTTGATGTGGTTGTGATAGATCTTCTTGAACAAAAGGCGGGTAAATGCCACAGCTGACACCACAAAAACAGATCATCTGTTCATCCCTTTAAGTGATGTGTGAGGGACCTTGCTGTGTACGAATACCATGATGTTTGCTTCCACCACAAACTAGTACATTGGTTATAGATATTTGAGAGCGTAAAAGCAGCTGTGTAAATGCAAGTTCTATCTTTTCTAAAGGCTTTAGGAGAAAGTAATTAACAAAAAGAGAGAGCAACCAAGTTGTTTAATCAAAAGAACTGCAAAATTATCAGAGCACAGATTCATGGGAGTGGACACTATCAAAACATACTGACTGCTTTACTTTTAGCAACCAGTGATAGCACAGTGTTTAAAATGTCTGGCTAAATGCAGAACCACGAAACACAGAAAATAGGAGCAGGAGTGGGCCATTCAGCCCTCTGATTCTGTTCCACCATTCAATGGCTGATCACACAATTTAGTATCCCATTCCTGCACTCTTCCCTACACCCTTTGGTTTCTTTCGCCCTGAGAACTATACCCAAGTCCTCCTTGAAAACATTTATTGTTTTGGCCTCAACCACTTACTTTTTTTTTAAGATTAGATTATCTACAGTGTGGAAACAGGCCCTTCGGCCCAACAGGTCCACACCAACCTTCTGAAAAGTATCCCACCCAGACCCATTTCCCTTTAACTAATGCACCTAACACTACGGGCAATTTAGCATGGCCAATGCTAAATTGTGGGAGGAAACCGGAGCATCCGGAGGAAACCCACGCAGACACAAGGAGCATGTGCAAACTCCACACAGAGAGTCACCCAAGGTGGGATACGAACCCGGGTTCCTGGTGCCGTGAGGCAGCTGTGCTAACCACTGAGCCACCGTGCACTTTCTGTGGCAGAGAATTCCACAGGCGCACCACTCTGTTTCTCTTTGGAGAGAAAGCTATCTTGTTCTTCCTGCCAATGTGGCCTATCACTGAACAATGAAGTGATGCTCACACGGCTACGAATGGGTGTCCTGGTGTTGGGCAATCACCCAAAAGGCCTCTTTGAGGTAAGACAGTAGGGTGGCAAATTTCCTACCCGACACCACTGCGTGGTCACCAATGCCCCAAGCACTGCCCTGGATTTAAGACAGAGAATTGCGATCGTCTCAGTGCAGTTTGGGGAATGGGCAAGAAATACATCTTTGCCATCGTGATCCTCCCATGCATGAGCCGAGAAAATGCTGAACTGGTCTCTCTTGAATGGCTCATTCGTACCTTGACATCACTGCTGAAGTTGTTCACTTTTTTGCAGCCAGCACCTTCCAGGTGGTAGTTTGCCCAACGTAACAGCAGCTCCTCAGGGGACAGCTTCATCAGGTCCTCCAGATCCTCACCCTCTTGGAGCAGGGCAATTAGTGCTGAAAAACAAACACCGCTTATAAGTAACAAAGGCTTTCCTCACAACTCTTCAAGAAGAAAAACTCAGCATCCTGGAGTGGAAACTTGATCAAAATAACAAATGAAGATGTGCCCATGATGAATAACTATTGCATTTCCAGCTCCGCGGGAGGAAGCAATTAATTGGCCCAGTTTGATAAAACAGTACACCTTCAAAACAGTATGTCGGACCGTAACACTGTTAGAACTCAACTGTTTCTCTGAAAGCTCACTTTTGCCAAAAGGCGGTGAGTTTTAATCAATCACGTGATCGGCAATTTGGAGGTAGATTTGTTGAATTGATGTTGGTCATCCCAACTCAAGTGGAAGCACAAGGATTACTGACCGGCCAACTCTGCAAAATCTGCACCTTCGCATTACTACAGTCCCTTATGAGCCAGGTGACCCAGGCTTACATCGAGCTCAGATTCACTCCACACACAACAGTGTCCATTTCCAATGTTACACTGGTTGAGGTACTTGGCTGCACTCAAGCCAAAAGAATGAAGGAAATCTTCCGGTAGATTTTTATCACACACTGACCACGACCGGGGGGAATTAAAACAGAAGTGTTGCAATATTGATTCTTGACACGAGATCACAGTCTGGGGAATTAAAGACCTTACTGGGCAAGGTCCAATGTATAGAAGTCACAAGAATTTGTCATCAAGGACCAACAGAGTGGGTACAGCCCACAACAGTACCAGGACTAAAAGAGTTCAATAGACTAGACTTGCAGTCCTTTGAATCTAAAAGGTGATCTGACAAAGCTGTTTTAAGATACTTCAAAAGGAGGCGATGAGGTCAATGGAACCTATTTCCTCTGGTCAAGGAGGGGTGAAGGTGAGGGATAACTTTGTCACATCAAAAGTCAAGGAAATCTAGATCCCTCTCATTCAAAACCTTATTGAGGCTGTGGAACAATTTTTTAAAAAGTGTAAAATGCAATTGGTAGATTTTTGTTGTTAGGTAATAAAAGTATAAATTATTATGGAATTAAGGCAGGTTAGAAGTTAAGGTACAGATCAGCCATTATCTAGTTGAATGACAGAACAGGCTTATGAGATAGCTTGCCCTTAGAATATGCCTCTTGTTACCAGTGGATCAATCCTTAACCCTTCTCTATTAAAAGCTTTAACCAACCCTCAAACTTAAAATCACTGGGGGAAATCAGACAGCTGCCCATTAAGAACCACCAGCACCTACCTTCATTTCTGCTCAGTTCGATATCTGCAAACAGACCAATTTTGATCACCTGCCACAACAGGCCCAACACAAGGTGAGGCTTCCCCTCTTTGAGATCCTCAGCACCAATGTTAACTACATGGCACCCAATTGCTGAGGCAGAATTCAAAGCCAGATTCAAATTCTCCTGCAAAAATAAGGAAAGGCTGTAAGCAGTAGTGAACATCTGTATGTGTCATAGTTACGAGAAAGCAAAGTCTTTCTGGCAGCTAGCAATGTACAGGTATCTGGTTGTCAAAGATGAGCACGTTAATGCAGTGTTAAAACGGCATATAGGTTTTCATTCATTTAGCCTATGCAAGTTGAACTGGCTACCTGTATAGTGAATGGGGTGAGCTTCTTTTTGTTAATCGTCCTCTCATCGATGGTGTCAGGTACCGATAGATTGATCATTTTACTAGATTAAAACAGAAGACCATCAGACAGAAACGTATGATCAGAAATGATAAATATCCATGACTTCAAAGACCCAGTAGCCAGCAAACAAAATGAAAAATCGAAACAAACAAATCTTACGAGAGATTATCTTTCCAGAGGCAACTAAGATAAAGCAACAAACTGGTTTCAAAAATCAGATATATATTAGCAAGACCTTACTGATTCTGCCTTTCCCACTGCACAGTGAGGAATTCTTTGGTTATGAACAGCAAACACACAAACCCCTTCTGGGTTTTAGAATTATTCAGATACACATTCCTGTTTCTGGAGCTGATGTAACCAAGGTATCTGGACACAGTACTACTGGTGGAGAAGGAGCACTTAAGGTGAATGTTGTGTCTCTCTCCTGACAGCTCAAACTGGAGGGCTGAGGGGGAAAATAAAGAGTTTCCAGGACTCTCACAGAAATGTTAAAACCATATTAACATGAAAAGGAAGTGAGAGAAGGTGAGATGGGGATTACAAATTCATTTATGGAAACCTGCCCACAGATGAAGTAATGGTTGACACAAATACGGATGCAAATTTGGGGCACCAGCTGAAGGGAAGGGCAAGCCACCACATCCCTAAAGTCTGGAAATCGGGAAACAAAGCATTGGTAAGAATTATGTTCACTCACTAGTGGTACAATCCCTAACCTTGGACCAGGAGGGTATAGTTCAAGTCCCACTTGCTCCAGAGGTGTGTAATAACATCTTTGTACAGGTAGAATTACGCTCACTCACTTGCCAACTACACAAAAGTACTGCAGATGCTGTAGATTAGAGTCAAGATTAAAGTGGACCATGAAAATTGATGTTTCGGGCAAAAGCCCGATGAAGGGATTTTGCCCGAAATGTTAATTTTCCTGCTCCTCTGATACTGCCTGACCTGCTGTGCTTATCCAGCACTAATCTAATCTTGACACTTGCCAACTATGCCCTGTATTTGGAAGTGGCACAGTTGAGTTGGCACTACCATGATATTTGAGATGGCATTGTGAGAGATGAACGCTAGATCATCGTGGAACTAAAAATGCTCTACTGACTTCTGTGCATTATCGGGGAGTGAAACTATTCACCAAAATGGAACATTTTGCCTCTTTTAAATGTTTACTGATCGATTCTGTTCAGAGATTTGGAACACACCTCAGGAGCAGGTGGGACTTGAACGTGGATCTCCTGTGCCAGAGTTAGAGACAATGCCGACTTGGTAACACCCTTCCAGGGCCCTGAGGGAGGTAGAGGAAGTGCACAGCTCTATGACTAACTGTTTGCCTCCATGTTCTAAGCACAGGATAGTGATGTCAAATAATAGGAGCGGCAGGCACAGTGTTTAGCACTGCTGCCTCACAGCACCAAGGTCCCTAGTTCAATTCCAGCCTCGGGTGATTGTCTGTGTGGAGTTTGCACATTCTCCTTGTGTCTGCGTGGGTTTCCTCCGGGTGTTAGGTGCATTAGTCAGAGGGCAATGGGTCTGGGTGGGTTACTCTTCGGAGGGTTGGTGTGGACTGGTTGGACCAAAGGGCCTGTTTCCACACTGTAGGAAATCTAATCTAATCTAACCTAACACAGCATCCAGACAATACAGAAGGACAAATGTGACTATGTGTAATGCTGACCCAGTGGTGAGACACATCCAATCAACAGGGATGTACTGAGTGGACCCAGTGACCACCTGAATCTAAAAAACAAATGTAGAAAATGTAGGGATAACCAGGAACCACATGTTCTCAAATGCTGAAGGAATCTAATGTTATATACATTAATTGAGCTGATAAGTGGCAAGTAACATTTGATTACACAAGTACCATACGCTCACCATGATATGGCTAACTAACCATCTCCCTTGACATTCAATGACATTACCCTCACCAGGCTGCAACCTGGGAGTTACCTGTGACCAAAAACCCAACTGGAACACAAGTGCTCCTACACCAGGTCACAGGTTAGCCACTCTGCCTTGAGTGGTTCATCTCCTGACTTTCCCAAACCAGAAGAGGAGAAAGTGAGGGCTGCAGATGTTGGAGATCAGAGCTGAAAATGTGTTGCTGGAAAAGCGCAGCAGGTCAGGCAGCATCCAAGGAACAGGAGAATCGACGTTTCCTGAAGAAGGGCTTATGCCCGAAACGTCGATTCTCCTGTTCCTTGGATGTTTCCCAAACCAGAAGGCTACCACCTACAAAGGCAGAGGCCAGTATTGTGATGGAATGTTAAGTATCCAGATAGGTATGCAGTTCCAACGTGTAAAAGACTCCCCACTAACCAGAACAAAATCATCAACTTGGTCAGTAGCCATCCAAAATCTTAATATCGACTCCACTCCAGTCCCAGATGGCCTTGGGAAACTAGGGGTGGGCAATAACTGTTGGCCTTGTCAGCAACACGCAACAATCAAAATTATACATGAAATGGTCGGATCCCGGGGATCACAGAGGATCAGTAGACCTTTATGTGCAAGTCACCTATCCCGAAAGATCATGGGACAGGTGGATAAACTGGCTAAGGCAGCATACGGGATACGCAAGTCCCTACCCCTGGGCCAGGAAATCTGAGTTCAAGCCCCACCTGCTCCAGAGATGTCTCATAACATTCATAATAATCATCACAGATTTTATGTAGAACGAGGTGAGAATGATCTACAATTAATTAACAGCCCCAATCAGAGAACTATATTCTGTGAGGTCCACCTCACTACATTTTCCACTAACTGTACAGCTATGACCTATTCTCTGGTTAAATAATATGTTCATACTGCTACAGAGCCAAAGAGGTGTACATACACTCACCATGATATGGCTAACTAACCATCTCCCTTGACATTCAATGACTTTATTAGGTGAGGAATAGTGTTTAAGAGCAGGGAGGTGATACTGGAACTTTACCAAGGGTTGCTTAGACCACAGCTCGAGTATTTTGTGCAGTTGTGGAATCCACATTATAGGAAGAATGTGATAACACCGGAAAGAGTGCAGAGGAGATTTACCAGGATGGAGTTTCGGTTATAAAGAGAGAATGGATAGAGTGGGGCTGTTTTCCTTAAAAAGAGACAATCAAGAGGGAATATGATTGAGATGTATAAGATTACGAGGGACATTATTAGGGTAGACCAGAAGGAACTTTTCCTTTTGAAGGAGGAATTAAATGACTGGGGACATAGGTTTAAGATAAGGGGCATGGAGATTTAGAGGGGATATGAGGAAAAGCTTTTTCACCCAGAAATGGGAACTCACTGCCTGTTAGAGTGGGAGAAGTAGAAACTTCATAACATTTAAGAAACATTTCAATGTGCACATACGATGACAAAGCACACAAGCCTAATCAGCCAAGTGCTGGAAAATGTGATTAGAATAGTTAGACGGTTGTTATTTGACCAGCACATATATCAATAGGTCAAGGGGCTTTCTCTTACCTGTACACCTCTTTGGCTCTGTAGCAGTATGAACATATTTTTTAACCAGAAAATAGGTCATAGCTGTACAGTTAGTGGAAAATGTAGTGAGGTGGACCTCACAGAATATAGTTCTCTGATTGGGGCTGTTAATTAATTGTAGATCATTCTCACCTCGTTCTACATAAAATCTGTGGTGATTATTATGAATGTTATGAGACATTTCTGGAGCAGGTGGGGCTTGAACTCAGACTTCCTGGCCCAGGGGTAGGGACACTATCACTGCATCACAAGATTCTCTTAGCCTTTCCTTTTAAGTCTAGCCTTCTAAAAAACATGGACACAGAGTTGCTGTCGTTATTTCCGCTGCCTCTAGTGATTCCGTCGGAAAGGGTAACACAACTGGCGAAGTCAGGGAGCTCGTCGATGTCAGCTGTTCCGTGCTCGGAGACAAATTTGTGCAATAGGAGGTAAAGACTGATGGGCTGTTTTCGACCGACAGGAAGGTGCAAGGCAGGAGTAACTCACCAAAGGATAATGCCATTTCCAACAGCAGCAAAGAGATCAGTGTCACTGTTGGCATCCATTGGAATCAGTTGCTGACAGTCTGGATCCTTCTCCAAAGCGGTGTTGATCCAATTAACAAAGGCATACCTTTCTTCCTCTGCAATAAATAAGATCAGACTCAAATGGTCATTTGTTGTTCGACGAATACAGAAGCATGAATATTGAAGATTCCTGGAGCTAAACTACCTGTTTTGTTTCTAGACCTCTTATTGTACAATGCAGTCAACAACATCTCTCAACACCTGAAGACAGCAATAACTGACAGCACAAAACTCCTACAGTTGAAATTGACCAAAGATCCACTTTCGAATCCCAAAAACATGTGCTTTTCTAAAAAAAAAGAGGGGCAACAGCAAAGATGTGTTGGTCAACACTGTCATTGGGATCCTTCACTTAATATGCTTTAGTTTTATCACTGTATGACGATTATGGGATATACATTATTCACTTATAGGGTAAGAAAAGCAGGAGGAGAAAGTGAGGTCTGCAGATGCTGGGGATCAGAGCTGAAAACGTGTTGCTGGAAAAGCGCAGCAGGTCAGGCAGCATCCAGGGAACAGGAGAATTGACGTTTCGGGCATTCCTGAAGAAAAGCAGGAGGGAATGCAAGGAGGCATGTTTGTTATGCATACCTTCCTAATGATTTCAAATGCACTACTGGTGGAAGTGGATTAAAAAAAAATCATAAAAAGAAATTGGATGGATACGAGGAAAATCAACTGCTATGGGAGTGGGTGGAGGAGTAGTGAGTTTTGGAAATGGAGAAATGATTATAAGGATGGATGGACAGAGACTATGGGAGATCAGGAATGGGACAGACTGGTCTGTACTACCCAGAACTAGCATAAAAGCAGTGTGCCAAATTGACTCCCTATGGAATTTTACATTCAGCACCTTTCCCTCCCCAGCTCAAATCCCCCACCAAACACTGTTCCCCCCTCCCCCAACGATTCCTATTTTCTTTCCCTGCCCTGCTCCAGCTCCCACTTGCTCCACCCCAATAATCTCGCCAACTCTGTGGCTAACGTACCAGTGGAAGGATTAGTTTTGGGTGACTTACCTAACCCTTAGGCCAACTAAGGCCTTTACGTGGTTAACTTGTGCCCATGTAAGAGTGCCCTCCTGCTGGTATACCCAATTGACCCCACGTCCACACCTGGGCCTGTCCCAGTGAGGTCAGCCCACTTGAAACAAGTCTGACCCATATCGTTGGGGATGGCCTGAAGTCCCAATAGTGGCCACTCCCCTCAGTGGCGCCACTCGGACAGAAGAGCTAGCCCATGATTGCGATGGGCCAGCAGCTTTTGGAGGAGTGGCAGAGACACCCTTACAGCAGTGGATGCCACCAGCTCAGTCTGGTGTATTAATCTGGTGTAAAACTGAGCCTCGTGCCGGATCATTGGCATGGAGATGAACTCCAGTTAAACAACTCGCTGAAGAATGAGGAAATCCACAATGCCCAGCACATGGGCAAGACACTGCATTCAATGAGGGTTGCATCATCAATTTCCATTGCTTTTTACACAAAACCACCTCCCCTTTGTATCTCTTCTCAGAAATTTGGTAATCCTTGTTGAAAACTTGTAGTTGCATAATTTCCTGTAATTTTGTTTGAAATAATGGTAGTACTTTCCCAACAGGCATTTGGGCCACATCTCATGACAGGAGCACTCGTCATTACAACATGATGTTGGTTTCTCAAAGTACTTCGGAAAACCATTGCAAGCAAAATTACATACTGGTATGGGTGTATGAATGAAACGGATGTGAAACCTCATAGGGATAGTTGTCTGTAAAATTCACTACACATCCAACTAATTTGGATGTGCACCATAATCTGCATGCAACAATCAGAAATGCAAACATTATTGGGTGAGGTTTAAAGGTAATAACTCCAAAAGGTTCACACAGTAAGTCTATTAACATTATTTTCATTTTTAAAAATTTGTTTAAAGCTTCAATAAGGAGACATATCTTTCCAGAATAAAAACATATCTACACCATGTGGCTTCTCCGGACTGAATTTATGCTTCTGCTCCTATTGCCCTGGTCTGGAAGATCTTCCTCAGCCGTGTTCTCAATTTTTTGTTGTTGTCTTGTTCTGGGATCCAGATACTGACGCCTTCATTTGAAATCTACATACGTATGTGCATTGTAGATATGAACAGCTAGATTGCCCAGAATAAAGCAGAGTCTGTGCTTAGTGTGTACCTCCTGCCACACTGATCCCAACCTAAGCAATGTTCCAACCTTTCCTTCAGACTTAAACCTAATTGAATGTTATGAAAACCTTTTTTTTTAAAGTTTCCCTTCTTTACTCTTGTATGGGGTTGTGGGTATCACTGGGATCTCTTGCCTATTCCTTATTGCCTTCGAACTGCTTTTCTATCTCGGCCATTTCAGAGGATAATTAAGAATCAACCACATTGCTGTGGGTCTGGAGTCACATTGCAAGAAACCATATCATTTCCATGTTTTGGAACTGTAAACTGAAATGGAAGTTGGACTGTTACAACTGAAAAAAACAAACCAGAAACCACATTTTGCAAATTGAAAATGTGTTGTATTGCACAGCTCAACCAGGTGCAATGTTGCTGTTTGGAAGCAAAAAGAGGGAGATTTTAAGACTAAACTGCACTGAGAATCAAGGGCTGGTCACCCACATACATGTGACAGCATCTTGCCATTGCAAGAATCAAAAAGACTGGTGACAAAAGAGTACTTTCCAACCCGTGGTCAGGAATTTTGATGTTTTGCAATTCTGTTCATCCTTTTTGTTTCACCTATTATTTCTGTTTTTTGTCTGTCTTCATTGTGATGGAATTTTTGGGGTTTTCCAAGGGGTATAGGTTAAGTTGCAAATATTAGAAATCTCTTCTTTTTGTTTTTGTTCAAGTTAAAAGTGTGTCACAATAAATAGAGGTATTGTTACTTAATGAAGAAAACCTGGTGTGAACTGTTTTCATCATGGGTAGCAGCCAGTCAGGCATGTTGCTTTTATGCACCTCCCGTGAAGTTGCATGCCTCGATCTAAACACTATGACTTGTATGTCCTTGTTTGTTATGATCTGACTGTACTGTTCACAACAAAAAACTTGTCACTGTATTTAGGTACATGTCATAACAGTAAATCAAACCAAATCAAATTGGTCATTTAGGTGATTTCTTTGCAATTTACTGTTACATTTGTGGACGAATTGTGGAACAGTGCAACACAATTATCAACCCACTAAATTCAGTTAACGTGTAGGACAGACCAGGTAACGATGGCAGATCTCTCTTCCCGAGGAGGACATTAGTGAACCAGATTGGTTTTTACAATAACCAATATTGATTATCTGGTCACCATTAGATGAGATCTTCGTTCCAGATATTTTTAAATTCAGATTTCACCATTGTTGGGATTCAAATCCATGAATCCCCAGTTCACCACCTTTGGATTAAACAACAGCAACAAAATAGACTGCTGTGTGCTCAGAGGTCGCATTCAGGTGACACTATAACTACTTATGTCGTGGTGCCTATACATCTGCATTCTGAGAACTTAAGTTAGACAAAGGTAATCATCATTGAATCATGCTGTCTGTACAGAAAAAAAGACACTTAGCCCATATGTCCACATCTGGTGTTTAGGTCCAACACAAGCCTCCTCCCACCCTTCTTCATTCATCACAATTAGGATACCTTTCTATTTATTTTCCCCTTACAGGCCAATACAGCTCTCCCTGAAATACAGAGGAATCTTGATTACCCGAATGTTGATTGTCTGAATTTTGGATTATCCAAACAAGGTTGCAAGGTCCTGATGCTTGGCTAGACTGTGATATAGGGCATTTGATTATCCGAACAAAATACTCCCTGCCCGTGTCTTTTGGATAATCGAGGTTCCTCTGTATATCTGACAAAAAGCATACAAATCCACTTTGCAGTACTAAACTAGACAGCGGCTTACTTTGACCCATGCTTTACAAGTAAGGCACACCTTCGCCTACCTGAGTAGGAATGCTGAGTTCCTTCACTGGACTTTTCAGTTCCATGAACAGCACAGATTCCCTCCTTTTTCAGGAGTTGCTTTCTGAATGTCTTTGCAACATCACTGCTCTTCAGACCATGGAAAAGCTGTGAAAATACAAGAGATAATTATTCCTACATTTCAGTGGGCAACCTCAAAGGTAGCAATATCAAGAACCTTCTGGAAATGAAGCTTCGATGTATATATATATAAAAAAAAATCAACATGATGCAGATGGATGATTAATTATGCAACTACGTATCATTAGGTGTCACTGAAAACTCGTGTTTAATTTCCATCTTAAAGCCATATATTTGTCTGCCATCCACTACAGAAATAAAGTATGATTGTGCAACAACGTAAAACCAAAGGTACTTCAAAAAAAGTAGCAATTGGTCTACTGCAGCTACAAGTGGCAACAGTGGGTTAGGGAAGTCAAGATGAAATCATTTGAGTTTTCTGAGCATAGAAACAGGCCATTAGGGATAAAAAAAATTTGTGTTCGTAATCTGCAAACCATGAAATCTTTAATTCCATCAATCATTTAATTCACTTTCAAAATAATTTACAAATTCTGTCACATTCTAATGAACTTCCATGGAAGGATGTTTTCCCTAATCTACTTAATCATGTCATAGAGTCATAGAGATGTACAGCATGGAAGCAGATTCTTCAGTCCAACCTGTCCATGCCAACTAGATATGCCAACCCAATCGAGTCCCACCTGCCAGCAGCCGGCCCATATCCCTCCAAACCCTTCCTATTCATTTACCCATCCAAATGCCTCTTAAATGTTGCAATTGTACCAGCCCCCACCACATCCTCTGGCAGCTCATTCCATACACGTACCACCCTCTGTGTGAAAAAGTTGCCCCTTAGGTCTCTTTTATATCTTTCCCCTCTCACCTAAACCTATGCCCTCTAGTTCTGGACTCCCTGATTCCAGGGAAAAGACTTTGTCTATTTATCCTATCCACGCCCCTCATAATTTTGTAAACCTAATTTTGTCACCCCTCAGCCTCCAATGCTCCAGGGAAAACAGCCCCAGCCTGTTCAGCCTCTCCCTAAATCTCAACTCCTCCAACCCCGGCAACATCCTTGTAAACTTTTTCTGAACCCTTTCAAGTTTCCCAACATTTTTCCGATAGGAAGGAGACCAGAATTGCACACAATATTCCAACAGTGGCCTAATCAATGTCCTGTACAGCTGCAACATGACCTCCCAACTCCTGTACTCAATACTCTGACCAATAAAGGAAAGCATACCAAACGCCGCCTTCACTATCCTATCTACCTGCAACTCTGCTTTCAAGGAGCTATGAACCTGCACTCCAAATATCTTACCGTTAAGTGTATAAGATTTGCTTTCCCAAAATGCAGCACCTTCCATTTATCTGAATTAAACTCCATCTGCCACTTCTCAGCCCATTGGCCCATCTGGTCCAGATCCTGTTTTTTAGATTAGATTAGATTACAGTGTGGAAACAGGCCCTTCGGCCCAACAAGTCCACACCGACCCGCTGAAGCGAAACCCACCCATACCCCTACATTTACCCCTTACCTAACACTACGGGCAATTTAGTATGGCCAATTCACCTGACCCTGCACATCTTTGGACTGTGGGAGGAAACCGGAGCAAACCCACGCAGACACGGGGAGAATGTGCAAACTCCACACAGTCAGTCGCCTGAGGCAGGAATTGAACCCGGGTCTCTGGCGCTGTGAGGCAGCAGTGCTAACCACTGTGCCGCCGTGCCACCCTGTTGTAATCCGAGGTAACCCTCTTCGCTGTCCACTCCACCTCCAATTTTGGTGTCATCTGCAAACTTACTAACTGTACCTCTTATGCTCGCATCCAAATCATTTATGTAAATGACAAAAAGTAGAGGGCCCAGCACCAATCCTTGTGGCACTCCATTGGTCACAGGCCTCCAATCTGAAAAACAACCCTCCAGGTCTTCTACCTTTTGAGTCAGTTCTGTATCCAAATGGCTAGTTCTCTCTTTATTCCGTGAGATCCAACCCTGCTAACCAGTCTCCCATGGGGAACCTTGTCGAA
>NC_057721.1:5963120-5965389 GCF_004010195.1 Chiloscyllium plagiosum
TTACCACCCTTCTTAAACAGTGGCACCACGTTTGCCAACTTCCAGTCTTGCGGCACCTCACCTGTGACTATTTATGAATATCTCAGCAAGAGGCCCAGCAATCACTTCTCTAGCTTCCCACAGAGTTCTTGGGTACACCTGATCAGGTCCTGGGGATTTATCCACCTTTAACCATTTCAAGACATCCAGCACTTCCTCCTCTGCAATCTGGACATTTTGCAAGGTGTCACCATCTATTTCCCTACAGTCTATATTTTCCATATCCTTTTCCACAGTAAATACTGATGCAAAATATTCATTTAGTATCCCCCCCATTTTATGTTGCTCCACACAAAGGCCACCTTGCTGATCTTTGAGGGGAAAGTGAGGACTGCAGATGCTGGAGACCAGAGTTGAAAAGTGTGGTGCTGGAAAAACACAGCAGGCCAGGCAGATTCCTGAAGAAGGGCTTATGCCCGAAACTTCGATTCTCCTGCTCCTCAGATGCTGCCTGACCTGCTGTGTTTTTCCAGCACCACACTTTTCAACTCTGATCTTTGAGGGGCCCTATTCTCTCCCTAGTTACCCTTTTGTCCCTAATATATTTGTAAAAACCTTTGGTTCTCCTTAATTCTATTTTCCAAAGCTATCTCATGTCCCCGTTTTGCCCTCCTGATTTCCCTCTTAAGTATACTCCTACTTCCTTTAGACCCTTCTAAGGATTCCCTCGATCTATCCTGTCTATACCTGACATATGCTTCCTTCTTTTTCTTAACCAAACCCTCAATTTCTTTAGTCATCCAGCATTCCCTGTACCTACCAGCCTTCCTTTTCACCTGACAGGGATATACTTTCTCTGGATTCTTATTATCTCATTTCTGAAGGCTTCCCATTTTCCAGCCGTCCCTTTACCTGCGAACATCTGCCTCCAATCAGCTTTCGAAAGTTCTTGCCTAATACCATCAAAATTGGCTTTTCTCCAATTCAGGACTTCAACTTTTAGTTCTGGTCTATCCTTTTCCATCACTATTTTAAAAATAGAATTGTGGTCGCTGACCCCAAAGTGCTCCCCCACTGACACCTCAGGTCACCTGCCCTGCCTTATTTCCCAAGAGTAGGTCAAGTTTTGCACCTTCTCTAGTAGGTACATCCACATACTGAATCAGAAAATTGTCTTGTACACACTTAAGAAATTCCTCTCCATCTAGACCTTTAACACTATGGCAGTCCCAGTCGATGTTTGGAAAGTTAAAATCCCCTATCATAACTACTCTATTCTTCTTACAGATGGCTGAGATCTCCTTACAAGTTTGTTTTTCAATTTCCCTCTGACTATTGGGGGGTCTATAATACAATCCCAATAAGGTGATCATCCCTTCCTTATTTCTCAGTTCCACCCAAATAACTTTCCCTGAATGTATTTCCGGGAATATCCTCCCTCAGCACAGCTGTAATGCTATCCCTTATCAAAAATGCCACCCCCCCTCCTCCCTTTCTATCCTTCCTGTAGCATTTGTATCATGGAACATTAAGCTGCCAGTCCTGCCCATCCCTGAGCCATGTTTCTGTAATTGCTATGATATTCCAGTCCCATGTTCCTAACCATGCCCTGAGTTCATCTGCCTTCCCTTTTAGACTGCTTGCATTGAAATAAATGCATTTTAATTTATCTGTCCTTCCTTGTTCTCTACTTTGTCCCTGCCTACCCTGACTGTTAGACTCGCCTTTGTTCTCAACTGTACCACAACTCAGGTTGATCTCTTTCCTCTTTCCCCTGAGTCCCACCCCCACCTTACTAGTTTAAATCCTCCTGAGCAGCTCTAGCAAATCTCCCTGCAGTATATTAATCCCCTTCCAATTTAGATGCAATCCATCCTTCCTGTGCAGGTCACTTCTACCCTAAAATAGATTCCAATGATCCAAAAATGTGAATCCATCTCCCATAAACCACCTCATCAGATATGCATTCATCTGCTCTATCTTTCTATCCCTACCCTCACCAACTCATAGCACTGGGAGTAATCCAGATATTACTACTCTTGAGGACCTCCTTTTTAAATTCCTGCCTAACTCTCTATAGTGTCCCTTCAGAATCTCCTCCTATTCCCTTCCTATGTTGTTAGTTCCAATGTGTACAATGCCATCCTGCTGGACCCTCTCCTCCTTGAGAACATTCTGCACCCTCTCTGAGACATCCTTGATCCTGGCACCAGGGAGGCAACACACCATTCTAATTTTTCGCTGCTGGCCACAGAAACGTCTGTCTGTACCTCGGACTAGAGAGTCCCCT